>NW_021620725.1:3859398-3887585 GCF_004785775.1 Grammomys surdaster | reverse complement strand
ATTGGTTAAAGGGTCTGTGAGGAAAGGGGAAAGAAGGGAAAAAAACCTTGTTTCTCCTCATGTGTAAAGTTCAGGGCATGAAAAACTCCAATTTCCATCAAGAAATGTGTTCACATTATTATATGTCCCTGAGATGAGGAAATACAATTAATTCAGAACCTGTGCATTGGGTCTGACAGACCCAATGAACTTTTTAGGGCACAAATGTTGAAAATGTCAACTTCACAATATTGTAAAATGTGATGTTTCTCTATTAAAGGCACCACAAACCATTTATTGATTTTAAGGAAAGAAGCAGAGAAAAAAGAAGAAACGTGTACCAATTGAATAGGAAGTCAGACAATCCAATTACAGTTATGAAACTATAGCATTGAGTCTGACAGACCCACTGATTGCAAACAGCTTCTAGAAAACTCAAGAGAACAGTAACACATTCACAGATATACATACCCCAAAACATGCCTCTTATTTAAAGTGAATTGTCGTGGAAAGCCAAGAGTCAACATTTTATTCCTGATTTATTATGATTACATTCTACTGTAATATATATTTGAAGTTTCACTCATAGTTGGTGGCCTTTGAGGAAATGTTTCATTTATGTTTTACTTTAGTATGATCTGACAATCAGAAATCTGTAGATGAGATCTAAATATATTTATTGTACTTGACTCCTTTTAGCTTGGTGACACAGCTTTACTCGTTGTCATACACTTTATCTGTAATCATCTAATATTTATCTATTGTCTGTCTGAGTGATAAGATGATACAAAGGTACCACAACCGAAGCTGGGCGTGAATCACAGAATGTCTTGGCACTTGTATTTTAAGAGGGGTCAAACGTTTGTTAAACAAATGGCCTAGGAGTAGTAACATCATGAGATAAGAGAAGGATTTATGAAATATAAGTGTGGCAAAACTGAACAGGGCTGTATTTTCTCTGCTACAAGATAGATGAGAGAGAATAAGCAAGTAATAGGAATGAGTCTGAGAACAAGACGCAAAGCTGAGGACCCTGAATGATGCTCTTTCTGCATGATGGGAAAACAGTGATGAGCACTGGCATCATCCAAAGCATTCTTATACTGAGTTGGTGGTGTATAGAAAGGGAACACTTGGGTTATTTACTATGTAGGTGGCTGTTACTCCATTCACATACTGTCAAGTGAATCTTGCCTATTTTTGTTCAGTTTTGAGATAATAATTACATAATTTCTCCTTTTTCTTTCCTCCCTCCAAACTCCCATATTCTCTTCCTTGCTCACCTTAAAATCAAGTCTGTTTATTTAAACTGATTTTTGTTATAGCATATATATGCAGTCTATGTGAATGTATTCCTTAATATAACCTGACTAGTCTATAATATTACTTGTATATATGTTGTCAGGTCTGACTATTTGCTATTGGATAAACCACTTGTTACGAACATGCTCCTTTTCATGATATCTCAACAAAAATAAAATATATAAAAATAAACTTAGACAATGAAGAAAAGTATCTCTACAATGAAAACTTAAAATGTCTGAAGAAAGAAAAACAGTAGATACAGAAAGATCTCCCATACTCATGCACTGGTAGAATACTGTAAAAGTAACGATTTTCCTGAATGATATGTACAGATCTACAACAATCTCAAGGAAAAGCCCAATATCATTCATCACAGAAATAGGAAAATCTATGCTAAAATTCATTAGAAACCACAAAAAACCCAAGATACTCAAAACAACCCCCTGAACAAAACACTACTGGATTACTATTTCAGATCTTATGATAGGTTACAGATACATGCTAATAAAAATTATGTGGTCCCAGAACAAAATGATACATGTAGATTAATGAAACAAATTTAAAGACTCAAACATGGCTACATATGACATCAGCCATGTGTCTACAACAACATTGACAAAGACATTAAAACCATAAACTGAAGGGACAAAAAGCATCTTCAACAAAGGGTGCTGGGAAGACTGGATGTCCATTTGTCTCATTTGTGAAATGTCTCTGAAGTGCTGTAAAACTTGAAAAGATCATGAATAAAATGAAATTAAGGATAAGCTTTTATCCATATGATCGCTGTTTTCCAGTGAATACAGACAAGGCGCTGTTGTCAGAGGATACAAACAGGGAAGAGAATCAGTTCAAAGTTCCATAAGGGCCTTAAGCTCCATGAGAAAATGTTAATTATATGTTTTAGATCTGGCATATCCGCCAAGATTTATATGTTGAATGGTTGTATTTGAATGTAGCAGCAATGTATAGCAGTACATCTTTTGTATTTTGGGGAGAATGATTGGGTCAAGTTTTCTCTGATCTCATTGCAGTGCTCTTCCACTGCTAAGTTCAAGAGATAATGAAGGAATTGCAGATAATGCGAAATTCAAAGCTCATCTGTGTCATCAACTCCTACCTGTTACTTTCTCTCAGCTTCCTGTCTGTCATGAAGTAATGTGGTCCCTGTCATGCTACAGAGAGCTGAATAAACAAACATGCATAGATACCTCAAAATCCATAAGTCATCATAGATATTTTCTCACTTAAGCTGAATTTCTTAGATATTTTGTCACACTATAGCCATATAATATTAAGTGCAATGCCTTGGTCTTCATAAAAGATTCTGTAGTCATTGGAAGTTCCTGACTCTGTACCTAAGGTATTCAAAGAATTGTGAGTTATTGGATCTTTAGTGTCTAATGTTTCCATGTAGGCATCTCAGATACCTTAAGAAAGCTCATATATTATAGCACTTACATGCAGGGTTGAAAATAGAAAAATGGTGGCTACTTGAGTGTTGGCAACACAGGAGTGTGAGAGAGTAGACAGGTGCAAAGTTTTAGTTACTTATGAAGACTAAGCATTAGTGATCTCCATCAAAGGAAAGAGATTATAATTACTAGGAATACTGTATATTTCTTTTCTTTTGGGGAGGAGTAGAACTGGTGGAGATTGAATCAAAGACTTTAAACAATACAGGCAAAATGTTTTGCCATTGATTTAGATACCCAGGTCTCTACTGAATTTTCTTTTCTTTGTCTTCCTTCTTGAATAATAGTTGGTACTGAGAATCAGTGGTGTATGGATAGAGAAGAAACAGTTTTAGAGATATCATATGTATGTTTGTCTTCTTCTCAAATTGACATAATAAAGTATTAGACATTAGTCTTGAATTCCTGACATGTTGATTAACAGGAGTCAGAGGAAAATAACTGCATCAATATCTAGGTTCACACAAAAGTTAGTAGAATTTAACTTTATTATTATTATTATTATTATTATTATTAACATCCTGACCACAGTTTCTCCTCTTTCCTTTCTTCCTAGTTCCCCCTACCTCCTCTCTACTCCCTTAACCACTCCTCCTCCATTTTAAATAGAAAAATGCAGGCTTCCCATAGATATCAACTTAACGTGGCATATCAAGTTGCAGTGAGATTAGAAACTTTCCCTCATATAAGGCTTGACAGGACAATACAGTATGAGGAAAAGGGTTCCAAAGGATAGCAAATGAGTTAGAGGCAGCCTTTGTCCCCTCTGATAGGAGTCCCACAAGATGACCAAACTACACAACTGTGACATATAAGCAGGTATCATAGGTCAGTCCCATACAGGTCCCTTGGTTGTTGCTTCAGTGTCTGTGAGCCCCTACAAGTTCAAATTAGTGGATTCTGTGGGTTTTCTTGTGGTGTCCCTGACCTCTCTAGCTCCTACAATCCTTCCGTCCCACCTCTTTTACAGGATTTCCAGAGCTAAGAATAATGTCTGATTGTGGGTCTCTGTACATATTTCAATCATTTGCTGAATGAAGCTTTTCTGGTGGCATTTGGGCTAGGCACCAATCTATGAGTATAGCAGAATATCATTAGGAATTTGTGAGGGTGACCTTAGCTAACATGCCTAGAAATAAGAGATACAAAGGCTGAATTGGCCATCTGTATCCAGGCAGGCAAGACTTCCAGTGGAGGGATTGGGACACCAACACAGCCACATAATGTTCATCCCATGATTTATCTTGCCTGCAAGATGTATTGGGGTAAAGGTGCCACAGAAGCTGTGGGGGTGGCAAATCAATGAGTGGTTTTGTTGCCTGAGTGCCATGTCACAAGAGAGGTATCATTCTTGACAGTACATGGAGGGCTAGAACCCAAAGGCTGGATAGGCCAGAGACCTAGGTTAGAACAAAACAGGAGTGATGGTGAGGAGGGGGAGGCGGGGATGAAGATAGTTTGTAATGCTAAATATTTGAGGTACGAGTTGTACCAATTACTCTACACTGACCATTACAAATTGTAAAGATGTATTTAAAACACACTGTACTCTATAACAACATATGATTATTGTCAGCTAAAATATTTAAATATCCCTGAGAATTTCTAATGATCTGTGAGGTCATATGATGATATATGTCCTTCAACTTGAAATTCTGAGCTAAAGAGATGGCATTCAAGAGTTAGCTTATTCAAGCCCTCATTCTGGAAGAATCAGTTTCCAGCCTTTATTCCTGTTCTTGTCCCCATGTTATCTTTTCCTGTCATTCTTAGAAGGTTCAATGCTATAACAACAAATACCGTGCAAAATGTAGCAAAATCTTGTCAGCAATTCACAGCAAGTACAGTGATTGCAAGCAAATGTGTTCATCTTTGAGTGTGTGTGTTTTTGTGTGTGTGTTCATCTTTTAAAACATTCACAAATAATGACTGGCCATTTATTTCTAGAGAAAATAAAAATATTGTTTTTCCAATAATTTAAAATAACCATTTTAATTGCTTTATTGGAAATGGAAATAGTAAATAGTAATTCATAAGTTAGAGATTAAAAAAACTTATAGTTTATGTGATCTAGTGCAAGAGATTAAAAAACGTATAGTTTATGTAACCCCGTGCTACAAGATGATATTTATTACTGAAGTGGCAGTTGACACCACACAATTTAATCAGTATCTTTTTCCCCATATTACAGAAGTGAGTGGTTGATACTATATGATTAAAAAAGTCACTAAACATCTTCAAAATGTATAACAATATCTGTATTTCACATGATAAAAAGAGCAAGTCACAACTGTCTCTCATATAAGGAACAATCAGATTTTAATCTAGTTGCCTTCGCTCTAAAGCCTCATTTCTTTTGCTTTTATTGGAAATAGATTTCTTTTTTTTTCACATAATATATCCTGATTATAGTTTCCTTTCCCTCTGTTCTTCCCAGTTGCCCCCTACCTCCCTGCCAACCTGATATACTCCCTTTCTGTCTCTCATTAGAAAATAAACAGACCCCTAAGGGATAAAAATAAAATATAAGAAAATATAATAAGATAAAACAAAACTAATACTAAGGGGCAGGACAAAACAAACAGGAGGTAAAAGGCTCCTAAGAAGGCACAAGACACAGGAAGCCAATCATTTGCACACTCTGAAATCCCATAAAAACAATAAACAGGAATATATAATATGTATTCAAACAATATGTAGGATAAAAAAGAATATATATTCTATATATTTATTTCAATATTTAGCAAATATATTCTATATATAATATTCTATAAATCATAAAATAATATTGTATAATATATCTCATATAGTATATTCAATATATAAATATTATATCTATTGTATATATTATATTCTATACATAAAAAATAAAAATAATAATATAAAATGAAGAAAAAAAAAGGAAAGCCCTTACATTACATTGTTAGACAAGGAACCTCCAAAGATGCTATTTTCATTTATTTTCTGTTGGGCATTTCTTACTAGGCATGCTGCCTACCTTTCCAAAACAGTAATTTGTTTCCTCCCTGAGTTTCCCTTGAAGGAAAGTAATTTTTATTTGCAAGTGGGTTTCTATTGGAGGCTGCTTCTGGTTTAGGGATGGAGGGAATGTATCTTCTCCATTCAGCTCTAGGACCCCATCTGGTACAGATAGACTCATATGGTCCCTGAGCATGTTGCCACATTCTCTATGAGTTCATGAAGCTGACAGTCTTGCAGATTTAGAGGGCCTTTTTTTCCATGTCTTCCATCCCTCTGACTCTTACCCTCTTTCCACTTCCATTTTCATGGGGTTCCCTGAGCCTTAAGATGATAAAGTTCATGGAGGCACCTGCTTAGGGCTGAGTATCCTAAGGTCTCTCATTAGATAATGTCTCTCTGTAGATTTCTTTATTTTCCCCATCTGCTGGAGGAGGAGAAACTTTTCTGATGACCAAAGCCATAGTTCTGGCAATCTACCTTGATTAGTGTCAAATAGTTATGCTATTAAGACTACTACCCTCTCAGATATATAGCCTTTTACAACTGGCTTATGTCATTGAAGTTTATATTAATTTTATTTGTTAGTATTTGGAAAGTATAGTTTATAAGGTGAATGTTTGTATAGAAATGCCTATGTCATTAGTTTGTTTTCCTCCCTGAGTGTTAGAGAAGCTGATGAATCACCAGAGATCAAAGAAGCTATAGCAAAATGACCCTGTTTAAGAATGTTGCAGCCTAGGGAAAAAGCTTTGATTGTAGAAATAAGAACAAAATAAAGAATATTCAGACAAAGTAGATTTCTGTTTAGACCTCATCTATTTTGAAGATTACTTTAACTCAATTGATCATAGACTTCTAAGCACATTATACAAACAAGCACACAACACTGCCCAACTCCCACATCCCACACCCTGAGCCTTGCTTTTAATCTAGCCTGCTTAGATTTTTACAAAGGAGGGAACTTGGAAACACAAAGAGATGGGAAAAAATCACCCAAATAACAGTCAATACACATACTGTAATTCATTTCTGTTTATCTTTGGGCCATTTACTTGGTCATTAGTTAATCTTCCTGTGCTTTTGTTGGGGCTGGGGAAATAAAATGAAATTATTTGTTCTTAGACCTCAAGGACATTGTGTTATTGTGTAAAGAGCCAAGACACTGTGTGACTTTACAGGTATAATAAAAAGGATGCTCAAACACACCCGAGTCTCACAGGATCCCAGAAGAAATAACTTCTGTATAGAGAATGTGTCCACTATATATGGAAGGAATTATTGCAAGGTTTCATTTCATCTCTATGTTGCTCTCTTTGTTCATAATAATTTCTATATGTATTCTGAAGTAACTGGACATCCACACATAATTGTTGAGTACTGCAACACCTTAAAGTTCTAACCAAAATAGCCTGTTTTCAAAACCAGCTGCAGCTGCTGGTTTTTGTAGATCAAAAGTTGAACACATACTCATAGTGTATAGCACATATCAGCCTTGGGGAACACAGTAGTACAGTTTCTTCTTCTTCAGATGACCTGATGCTGAATATTCTGTAATGTTTTGACAACTTTATTCAGTGCTTATTCTTATTAGACTTACTATGAACATTTATATTCCCTACTGAAAATATAAAAGAAGTAGGCTGTATTCATGAAGTATAAAACATAATTAAAACATTTGATTGCTATTGGATATATTTTTAGGATGCAGGTAATGGTACTTTAGCTCAGGTCATGCAATCCTTACAAATAACATCAAAGCAGCTCTGATAGGGATAGGCTTTCAGACAAGCAGTCACTGACAAGGGTGAAAAAAAATAGTGACAACGGGGATTCACATCCAACGGTGTTTCTCATCGTTTATATCTCCAGAAATATGTAATGAAATGTAAGTAGTTCAGATGGAGTTGTCAAATTCAAGCAGATGTGTCTAAATTCCATCTCTGCTTTATTTAAAACAAAAAGGATGTGTAGAAAGTATATGTCAGGCTGAATGGCATGATTGAAAATGGGAATAGAGAAAAGTAATCATGAACATGGGAAAAGTGGACGTGACTCTCCAAAGAAGTGAAGACCAGACAACAGCAGGTCAACTTTAAAAGAGAATTGCTGTGAAGAGTCTGCCAATCATTTATTCTGGGATTTTTCAGCAAATACAAATTTTGCTTAACTGATAGTATCATTGACAATAGTGTGACCATAGAAGCAACAGAGGTTGCTGATTAATACTTGAATTGCCACCTTTAAAAGTCTTAAACTAAAAGAATCTGAAGGACTTCATATTCTTGTGAGAAGATGCATTCTTTACTACAAATTCTTGAAATGTCCACACCTGTAGCAAAATCTCACATACACCCCCAACCGGCCCAGGGATCAGATATTTTCTGGCCTCTGTAGGCAGTGGCACTACACAAGCAAGGTGCACAGATGTGCGTACAGAGAAAATACCCATATGTGAAATAAAAATAAAGAAATATAAAGTAATTTATTGAATGTAAGATGGGAGTGACAAACATTCAAAGAGGATAAAACACTCTGAAACTAGATTCCCATGACTTTCTATGCTATCATGATCATAGGAGATTTATAGCTCTGTCCTATACATAATGGTAAATTTAAGAGAAAAAAAAAACCTCTTTAAAAAGCGATGGTTAAATTATAGCTATTTGATTTGAGGACTTAAATGAGAGAATTAAAAATGACTGTATGTTTCCAGGAATAATACATTGAAGCCTTGAATTAATCTTCTGCTTTCTACACTTAATGCCCTCCTATCAATTTATCTTCAGAATAACTCCTGCGGATGAAGATGTAAGATGCTTAGCTCAGAGCTTGGCACACTATAAAAGCCTCAGAAACAGCTGAGATGTCAACAAAGATGCTGGTGGTACAACTGGATCAAGAGAGTTAAAAAACTAAAGAGTTGTAATCTTTGCATTCATAGACCATAGGCATTCCTAAAGCCTGACAGGAGCCAATCTTCGGAAAGCCAACCTTAAATGTGCACTGTGAGGGAAAGCCATGGGTGCCACTAGTCAGGGGTTGTAGAGTGAGACGTTTGCACTAACAAAAGTAGAAACTGTCTGTCCTAACAGAAGCACAGGCTTCACACTCTGAACCTCCGGAGTGAAGAGAAGAGATTGATTAAATATGTTGCTTCCAACTGCAGCCATCCACAATTTATCATTCCTAGCTACTGTGATTATTTTGCATTCAGCACAAAGATGGCAATCTGGCAGGTTTGTGAGCCTTGAGACTCCAACAGATTGGGGCTGAGTTCTTGCTTGTTTGTCAAGGCAACAGAGCATGCTCCTGTCAGTCAATATGCCTTTTCTTGCCTTGTCGAAGCCCTTTCCACGGGATGCCACTGTCAGTTGCATTTCCCAGATATGGCTCCGAAATGTTATAACAAAAGTTGCTATTTAATTTGAAGTTGTTTTGGCAGGTGAGGCTCTGCTGTCGTAAATTGCAAGTCTAAATCTGTGATTTACAGTGGAACAAGCCCTTGTTGAAATATGAATGCTATTTAACTTTGAAGAAAAAAATAAAAAGTCATATACTCAGTCATTTAATCAGTCTGATGACAACGCTGTCTGAGCACCTTGTAAATGTCGAAACCATAACTTGTGCTTTTTGGAAACAAATAAACAAACAAACAAAAAACCCAAAAGGCAAATGTTGGTTCATCTGCCATAAATTTTTTTCTATTTAGAAGGGCAAAATATACCCTCAAATGAAAAAAAGGCAATTTCAGTATTAGCAATTAAAAAAAAATCATTGAATAACATACATGGTTCAGCACTGAGAGAAAATATAATTACGTGGATGTAGGCCAAAGACATTGTGTAATAATAATAGTTTTATTACTGAGTTTCTACATTATAGGCCTTAACTTAAGGATCTCCTGAATAATTAGAGAGAATTTGATGTAAATTAATGCTTACAATTGAATAAGCAAATCTGTGTTCCAAGATGTAATTTCTCTTGAGCACCTTTGGGTAAACATGTATGTGATTCCTAGGCGGCCTCCAATACTACACTTGTACTAGGTACCACAAGACAGTGGAGGTGTTTTTCAAGGCAATGGTAGATATAGACATTAACAATATCCTCCACTTACCTTGCTGGGATAAAGTTGGGGAATTTTCTGCTTATGTGTTACATTTTTCAAGGACACTGGTTTTGGGGAACACAGGATAAGTCATAGACGAGAATATTCGAGCTGTTCCTGTCTATGTTGCCTTATGCTGTGGGTCAGAATGATGGCTCCAGGAGATGACTGCCCTTGAGGCTGAGTATTGCCATATTGATGCTCTAGTGTTTTGGGGAAGAAAAAAGAAAAGATCGAAGAAACAGGAATTACTTTGGACCCAATAGACCGAGCTGACAACATCGACATCTTTGAGTGATTCTACTCATTGTGATGGGTAATTTTCAGTCCTGTACACTGTTTTCATTATCATTATTATTGCTATTATTATTATTGTTTTACAGATAAAACACTTTCTTTGTGAATTTACATATTTCTTTTCTTATTGTCCCTGCTTCTCATTTTCATTCTTCTTCAGCTATTTCCCTTGAGAGAACTGATGAGTTTTCTGATCCAATTTTTGAGGACTTAAAATGGACGGCTATGGGGAAGAGGTGATTTTAAATGTCAGCTGATAGCAACAGATGGGGGAATCCTGTTTGAGAGGGAGACAATATTTGCCCTTGTTAAGAAAATGCTACTTTTATGGAGAGTATTAAACATGTAGAGCAATCAGCAAATATAACATGAACAAATGATTTTGTTTAGAAATTCACTGAATGTTAGACTATGAAAAAATCTTATGTTCTTGAACACTGTTAGAAGTCCTCTTCTTCATTGTCAGCCTTCCTTTCTGATGCTTGTGTGATGAGTTTTGTGTTTAATAATCACAACTTATATTTATATCTATATTTCCAATTTAGAAAGGGCCTTATGAACAGTATATTCTATCCTATCGATTCTTGTCATCTTTCTGTGTGGTGACTGTTGTAACTGTTATGGTTTCTATATTATAAGCAAGGGAAATTAGAGCAAGAAAAAAAAGGATGTCTCAATAGGTTGTATTCAGAATTTTTTAAAACTCTTAGACACCAAGTATAAGTACTGAGTAACTGGTGCACTCTATCAACTATTTTATCTTTTTTTATTGTTTTATCTTTTATTATTTACAAGAACCTGGTAGGATGGTGGTTTAACTGAAATTGGGCAGATAAATTTCAGAACATGTAAACAACTACTGAGAAATATGTAGCCCTAAGTAATAGAACTAAGATGGGAAGTCTATATATTATGAAGCTAGGTCTATAGCATTTTCTGTTATCATGTCAAACATAGCTCCTATTACCATACATGATAACTCAGGCACAGAAGTTAAAGATGATAATCATCATTTAGATACATGTCATAAAATTCTGTTCTCATCTTGTCAGCTATCTAGCATATAGCATAATCATAATAATTCTGTTAACAGTGATGATAAATCTACTGTGTATAAGATGTGGTAAACTCTACACGTGCATATTAATGAAGACTGTATTTTGGAGATTCGATCCTTGATAGCATTTAAATCCTGCCACTTTTTTTATTCTTGCATTTTGTCTATCAGCAGAAAAATTGAAATATGGCCTGGCTTAAGCACGTGATTTTTACTCAGCATCATTTCCTATCGAAGCTGTAGACCAAGATGGCTGTCCTTTGCTGATCTCAAAGTCACTTTTGGATTGCTTAAGGCTTGGTCTTATGTTCCCCAGAAAGCCTAATTATGCAAAATAAATAAATAAATAAATTAATTAATTAATTTGAGTTCCTTGGTGTGTGTGTGTGTGTGTGTGTGTGTGTGTGTGTGTATTATTATCAGTCTTAACACCTGAGTGAAATTTTGGGTGGGAAAAATACACCATAATATTTCTGTCAACTACTCAACACATGAATTCACACTCATTCTTTAAGTGAACAACAAAGGTATTTATAACTATACTTGATAGGTCAGAAGCCTGGATCACTGATGAAGAGTCTACTTTGTGTATATATATTTGTATCTATAGAAAGGTAGGAGAAATAGAAAAGGAATTTGATTTTTTTTTACAAATGTAAAGATATTCTTTTAGCCTTCACTGTGAAACAATGACTTGAAGTATCAAGTGATTGATAGTTGAGTTAGATAATGTTTTGTAAAGTTTTATAAGGTCTTTGGTAGTTGTGCTAGAGACAGGTGTAATGAGAATTGATATTTCACAAGTTTCTGCCTGTTTATAATCAAATTGTGTCCTTCAGATATATAAAAGCTCACCCTCAAAACAGTTTCTACATATGTTCCCTGAAGAGAGAAATTGGAAAATACAATCCTGGCTGAATTTTCACTCCCTGCTGGTTTAGAGAAAGCTTAATTAAAATGTGTTACCTTCCAGACTCCCTCTGCTGATTCTCAGTGAGATTGGAATGTAATTTCCAAGGTCTTTCTTTACCTTTTCTTTCCTTCCATGTCTTCAGCCTAAGGACTGAGTCAGAACCCTGGACTAAGACTTTTGTATTGGTAACTTTGGTGTGACTGTTTAGTTGAATTTGCCATAAATGATACGAAGTACAGATATTAAAATCACAGAAAATTTTACTTATCCCCAAGATCAGGGAATTACTGCAACATGTTGTTGGTCCTACTAGGTGAGGAGAATTGGTTATGTGGAATATAGAAATGATTATTTGGGATAAATACCTGTGAGGATTCGTGATAAATTAATTGCTACCTACTTCATGATGTTTCCATAGAAAATGATTGTTGATCATGAAACATCTTTTGAATCTACATTTATTCCATCATAATATATTAGAGTTTTTAAAACCTAGATTTGCATTATAGGAGATTTAATTCCAAATAATAAATGTGTTCAATGGTGGACTTTTATTTCTAATTATTTTACTGCATTATTTTGTTTCCTTTAACCATAAGACAATTGATCTCTAGGTTACTGTTTATTTGGAATTGGTTGGTTTTTTTCTACAAACTTACTTTCCAGTTATCTTATTTTTGTGTGTACTCTTAGCCTACCTACTGCTGGCAAATCTCTCTTAGTCACGAACATGCTCTGTACTGGAGATTTCAGTGACATGAGTGGGATCAATAAACAGGCTGTCGTTGTGTGCTCTTTGTGTTTGACTATAGCTGATAAGAGAAGATGGAAGACAAACAGATAGGAAAAGCCTTCTTCCTTGGATTTCATCTGAGAATAAGAGCCTGAGCTTCAAATGAAGTAAACATAGATATGGCTATGATAGCCACATTGTAGTGTCTAGTAGTACCAACATGAGGAATTGTGTTGTGCATACAATGGGCTACAAGTACCATTTACTGGATTATTCTACTTCTCCACATCCCCACCATGGGAAAGCAAACCACTTAACCTGCTGTTGCACGGTTACCAACAAAGAACACCATGTGGGGAAACTCCTACAGACAGACAAAAGAGAAGAGCAGAGTCTTCAGAAATCAAAAAAGCATGAATGAAGAATCTATTTATGAAGAGACTAGGAAATTTTGAATATAGGTTGCCTATTACACTGTTAACAAAAATATGAAAAAGATTATGTATATTTGAGTGTAAAGATAGGTTTACATCTGCCAAAATACATTCTATTAACATTGACCATGTGTCACCATATTTCCATTCATCTCAACTTCAGATTCTTTTGTGAAGGTGAGCTATTTGGGTTTATGCTGGGCTTCTTATGTAATCTTTGTCTATCCTTTATGCATGTCACTTAGCTTTTGTGAACCATAAATTTTTCTTCTTTAACCTTTGGATAGTTGTTTTACTTATCTCAAGGACCAATATAAGAATTGAGTGAAACAATTCGTTTTTGTTTTTGTTGTATTGTCTTTTGTTTTGTTTTGTTTTGTTTGTTTTAAGATGCCCCCCACTCCTCTACTCTAGGCAGCTACAGGTTTTGATTCACTCTCTTGGCCCTCTGGGTCTCTCTCCTGTCTCTCTGCACAGGTGATTTTGTCCACCTGTTCCCCTCCCCTTTCCCTCTCCCACTACTGCAATCCCTCTGTCTCCTATCACTATTTTGTCCCCCCTTCTCACTTGGACCTTTCTTCTGGTTTAACTTCTTTGGGTCTCTGGGGTATACCATGGGAATTCTCTACATTTTCACTAATATCTACTTATCAGAGAATACATACCATGAATTTCCTTTTGGGTCTACGTCACCTCACTCAAAAAGATATTTTCTAGTTCCATTATTTTGCTTGCAAAATTAATGATGTCCTTGTTTCTAATAGCTGTATAGTATTTCATTGTGTATATGAATGTGAACCACATTTCCTGTATCCATTCTTCCACTGAGGGACACCTGGGTTGTTTCCAATTTCTAACTATTGCAAATGAATCTGCTATGAACATAGTAGAGCACATGTCCTCTTGGTATGCTGGAGGATCTTTTGGATATATGCCCAGGAATGGTATAGCTAGGTTTTTAGGTAGACTATCAAGTTTTATGAGACATCACCAGATTTATTTTCAGAATGTTTCTATCAGTTTGCAATCCCACTAACAATGGAGGAGTGTTCTTTTTTCTCCAGATCCTCTTCAGCATGTGCTGCCACTTGCATTTTGATCTTAGCCATTCTAACTGGGATAAGGTGAAATCTTACGTTTGCTTTGATTTGTATTTCCCTGATGTGTTGTGGGACTGCGTAAGGGTATCCTGGGTCATGGTTGAGCAGGTGCCTAGAACCTCGAGACTCTGCAGCCTCTGCTGCATGGAATTCTGTGCGAGAACCGGCAGGAGTTCGGTCCCTCCCATCATCCAAGATCCTGAAAAGCAGTCACATCTCCCTAGAGTCACATAGGCCAGGCTATAGGCCTCAGGCCCTAGGGATTTACATACTAATGAAGGCCAGAAGGCAGAGCAAATTAAACATGCCTCCCCCAGATCCTCCCCCAATCCTCCCCCTTTCTCCCTCCCTATATAACTCGGGACTGCCCTGAGTTTTTGGGGGTACGCCTAGATCTATCTATTATCCGCCATGACAATAAACTTTTTTGGAACCAAGGACTTCCTCATGTTGCTGGGGCCTGCTGCAGCCAAGGCCCTCAGGCCGGTGGAACCATAGGATTCCCCCCCCCCCAATGTGGGACCCGCCACGGAGGTGGAAGCCCCTTCGGGGCTTGCGCCGCTGTGGTGGCCTTCTTAAATTTTCCCCACAATGTGTAAGGATGTTAAGCATTTATTTAAATGCTTCTTGGCCATTCAAGTTTTCTGTGTTGAGAATTCTGTTTAGCTCTGTATCCCATTTTTTAATTCGGTTATTTGATTTGTTGGAGTCTACCTTCTTGAGTAAATATATATACATATATATATATATATATATATATATATATATATATATATATGAAATCTTAGCACTCTTTTGGATGTAGGGTTAGTGCAGATCTCTTCCAAGTCCATAGGCTGCCATTTTGTCCTATTAGTAAAGATAGTTCTTTGAGATTGGAACATATTTAGACATTGTTATTAGCAATCTGTAATAATGATCACTAGTAATGCTATTTACTTCTTTTGTTGGATGGTAACTTCTGTTTGGTTTCATTTTATTGGTATTTCCTTTGCTGGTATTGAGAACATTGTTAGGAATAAGCATATTAAAAAGTATCACTTTATCAAATGAAAGTAAACCACAAACTTCTTTCTTATTTTTCTGACCTATGATAAAGTGGGAACTGGACTGGAACATAGCCTCAAATGTCACAGACTTAATGAAAGGACAAATAAATCTAACGCAGCTTGCTTTAACCTAAAGCAAAATGTACCTCTCTAAATAAAGTTGCAGCTGCATTAATTAAAACAAAATGTAATGACCTGAATAGGACTTTGTACCCTGTGGGAATGAACAATAAACAACTCATCCTAATGCTACAAGTACTTAGAATGCTCCAAATTTAAAATTATTATCAAGCATTGGTAAAGTTTTAAATGAACCACACAGACACTTAGCTTTCAATAAAGTATAAAAATAAGTGAGGAAAGGAAAAGAAGATGCTTGTTTTCACACCCATAGCAGAAAGATAATAAAAACGTATGCATCGATAATATTTTTGACCCTCAGGTTTCAAAGTGCTTTGGATACAAAACATAACTCTTACCTCATCATGAAGTGACAGTTTGTTCTTGAGCCACAAATGAATGAGCATAGTCTAGGCACACTGATATGGGTGATCTTCAATAACACATTCCAAGGTGGGTACAGTTTCATAAAGTTTTGTATCTACAAAATAAAATGAAGTTATATATCAAAGAATTAAAAAAAATACCATGTTAGACCATCAGGAAAGTCAGTCACAGTAAAGTAGGAAAAATGCTGTGGATCTCAGATGTATGTAGCTTAATGTATGTCTTAGTTTTGCACTGGTGAATGAGAGCAGTCTGTTAATATATTCCCAAAAGATTAACCTGGTAGTCATAAAGATGTTAATCAGACATGGACAGAGGTGGACAACAGATGTCTAATACAGGCACTAAAGACTGCCGGTGATAATTTGTCTCTGGATTTACTTTAGTCAAACTTTCTACAACCACAAAGTTCTTAGTTGATCAGTTTTTTTTTTTTTTTTTTTTAGAATCTCAGGCAGATATTTTTTTTTTTTTTTGCCTTGAGAGGGTCTAGCATCTGAACCCCAAAGTAACCAAAAAAATAAATATGTCAGGCACTTATTTAAGCTCACACACAGACACACAAAGTGGATTGATGTCAGTTTGAAGGAATTCTGTAGGAAGGGTTCAGAAATACACTTGATGAATGGCAGATGTGTGTGACAGTCTCAACAGATATCTGAAAGAAAAAGCTCCCTGCCTGCATGTTTGTCAGCTTAGTTTTAGGAACTCATGTGCATGTGTATTATTTCCTTCATATGACTTGAGCAGCAAGTAGCTGCCTTGGCAAGAAGGTGGAGCTATCAAGTTCCACAACTGAGTGTTGGGATTTCCCTTTCTAGCATTTTCTCCTTTCTAGCATTTAGTGAAGTGTTATCATCCCTATTATAAGACATTTTCAATACAGGTAGCTTCATTCTTTTTTAAGTTGCATCAGGAATAAACTCAATATAATAGGAGCATATTTTTTCAGAAAGTTCCAAATTGTTTACTCCAGAAGATGCTCAGAACTATACCTGATGACCTATACATCTAAGAAGACCAGAAAAGTCAGGCTTTTAAACTACCTGACCTTCCTTCTGATTGGGGGTTTAGGAACCATAGTCAATTCTGCTAAACATCCCAGGAGACCTTTCCACTGAAGTAGCAAAGTCAATACAGTAACCACTGTTGCTCTGTAGCATTAACACACCTGCATGGTCCTGTATCTGTGATTACTGTACAATATCATTGAGTATCTCAGGAAATTCATTTTTAGTATTATTGTTTCTATTCGAGGCATATGGTACATGCAGAGAATGTTGTAAATAAAAGCATTTTAAAACAATATGTGCTTATCTCCTAATTTCACTTTGTGCTGTATCTGAGTAGATCCTAGACATTTGTTTGTAGCATGTATACATTTTTCTGTTTTGCTCTTTATTAAAATGTATTGGATTTATGCTTTTAATATCTTGTTTTCAGAAAACAAGTGGATCATATTAAATTGAATTTTTTCTTATTGGAACAAAACAAGTTATTACAAATTTCTATTTTAAAGTATATGAAAATAAAATGTTATGAATATATATATTTGGACTGCTGGTAATTGATCAAGAGAGAAAACCTTCACCGAATCCAAAGTTCCATGCTTTCATTCTTCCTATGTTTTTACCTTTGAATTTTTGAAGGCTGTGGCAGGAGGAATATGTTATTTTTTTCCTAGACAGGTTTCTCTGTATAGCCATGACTGTTCTGGAACTTGATCTATAAACTAGACTAGCTTTGAACTCAGAGATGTACCTGCTCCTGCCACTTGAGAGCTCAGATTAAAGGCATGTACCAGCACTGATCAGGTTTTCCTTTAATTTTTAAAATTAAAAAAAATTGTTTTGTGTTTGCGTATGTGTATGTGTGTGTATGTGTGTGTATGTATGTGTGTGTGTGTGTGTGTGTGTGTATGTGTAGGTGTGTATGGGAATGTACTTGTTCTCTAGGACTTGAAATTAGAACTTTGCAGGCGTTAGTAAGCAATCTTCTACTGAGTCTTATTCCCAATCTAGATCTTTTTCTTTTGGAATCAGTTAGGGTGGTACAGAAGAGCAAAAAGCCAATTTTGGTGAAAAATAAATCTTGGTTTCTTTTCAGACAGTTGTTAACATGGTGGATTAGTAACAGTGCACGTTAACATCTAATAACTTAGGACAAAAAGTCTCTCCAGTCTGCTGCTCCACTGGTAACCATTATCTGGACTGAAGCCCAGGAGGGTGGTGACATACTTGAAAAAGACTAAATCCCCTTTTACCTATCAGTGATCATTTTTCCCCACTTACAAAA
Source organism: Grammomys surdaster (assembly GCF_004785775.1). Lineage (NCBI taxonomy): Eukaryota > Metazoa > Chordata > Mammalia > Rodentia > Muridae > Grammomys > Grammomys surdaster. The sequence continues at coordinate 3,869,351 of NW_021620725.1, read as the reverse complement.
CTGGTGTGTGAACATATATTCAGGAGTTGCAGACACAGCTGGCCTCCATTGAGAGGGGCTTCTGCCTGATGCATATCAGAATGGTTTCGTGCCATTGAATGTTTGGGTTTCCTTCATACAACACAAATTGTCAGTCTTCTTCTGACGTAGAGCTTCATTAAGAAGTTGTTTCCCTCTGCATGGACTAGGAATAGGTAAGTGATCCCTTACAGGATGTGGTCTTACTGTTGACTTGTGAGGAGATGACTAGGCTCTGTCTCAAATAAATCATTCATCAAAATACATGGTACTGCAAAATCAGGTTTTGTTTTTTATAGTTACTTAGTCTTGTTGATAAAATAATATAAAAATTGTCTTGAAACTAAACTCAGATATATTGTTTGAAGAAGAAAAAGGCAAAAAAAAAACAAGCAAAAAATAAAAAGCAATGATAGCAATGACAAAACAGAATAGACAGGCTGAAATTCCTTGGAGATTGTAGGAGTATGGTAAGAGAGGGGGGAAGAGAGTCATGACTTGATAAAGGGTCAGCAGTGAGTTATCTTCAAGATGCTGTATGGAACAGAGGTTTCTAGAAAACTAATGAGAAAGATCAGAGTGTCAGGGTTGCATTCTTAAAATGGAAAGTATCCAAAAGAACCGAAAGGGGTAAAGGGAAACATACAATTTTTTAATTAGAAATCAGAAATCTGGAAGCTACATCCTGAAGGAAGTTGCTCCTAGAATATAGATGCACCTTATCTCATAAAGTGGATTATCAATCTGCCCATATCCTTAGCATATCTTAGCTAGTCTGGTAAATCATCTTTCCTGAGGTGTGTCTCTTATCTAGGTAATTTGCAGGACCATTTAGATTAACTCGGTTTTTTTTTGTTGTTGTTGTTTTTTTTTGTTTTTTTTTTTTTGTTTTTTGAGACAGGGTTTCTCTGTGTAGCCCTGGCTGTCCTGGAACTCACTCTGTAGACCAGGCTGGCCTCGAACTCAGAAATCCGCCTGTCCCTGCCTCCCAAGTGCTGGGATTAAAGGCATGCATCACCACCGCCCTGCTAGATTAACTCTTAAGTAGGGTGAGGGAAGAAAGATGAGTTCTGTAAAACCTTCAGATGCCATGACTCCACCCAAAATGAAAAATCCAACCCAGATCCAACTCTTTTGTCACTTATTGGGCCTCAAGAAAGCTGTTACACTTCTATGTTTTCATATGCTAAACAGGGGGCAGATTCCACAGCTGATCAAGAAGAGCCGAATCCATTCTTAATGCCTTCAAAGCCTGTTAATGCTTATCTAACTAGTTACCTATCACAACTATCTCTTACATAAAGAGTTATGCAGGTGGGCTAGGTTCCAAATTACCATTCTGATTCATATTTCAACTAATGTCTGTTCTGGCCTTGGCCTCAAAGATTCCTATAAACTGCAAATAGCCACAAGTACACACATAAGGACGACATTGTCTTTTCCTTCCTTAGTTAGGACAAATTGTAAATAAATAAATAAATAAATAAACAAACAAACATTACCAATTTTTACTTCTTAATTTCTTTTATCATATAAAGAAGCAGACATAATGATTTCATGGACCTAAGTGTCTTGTCAAACTATAAGGAAATAATTTCGAGAGGATTTTTCTCCATGATTTTGAGCCCTTTTGGGCATTTTCCTGTGTTTGTTAGAAAGCAATGAAGACCTAGAAGGTGGTAATGAGAAATGACATGACAGCCTCAAGAAAATTCTGACTTCAGGTCTACCTAAACAAGCTAGACTCAAAACCTGACTCAGTAATCATGAGCGTGCTACTTAGCCTCTTAGACGTATGGCCTTTCCATGCACATGAGGCCTGGAAGGTTATTTTTGCTAAGTAACTGTTATAGCTAGTGCAGTGCCCAGTCTGTATTAATGTAACTGATAACTTTAAGAACTGATCATCCTTATACGCTTATGACAACACAAACTAATTCCCATAATCACCACAACTAGGGAAACATTCACCTATCACTCCCTCTTTTGCAGGGCTAAGAAAGTATTGAGTTACTACATGTACTACCTCCACAAGTTCTAAGCTGTAGAAGAAATTGTTCAAGTCAAAGTGATAAATGTGCTGGCAAAGCAGTTATTTTTTACCTTCATATGAAAACAGCAACACCTACATTTAATTATTTTTCAAACTGCTGTCCTAAAAGTCATTAATTCACCTGTCAGGGCAAGTCATGATCAAAAATTAGTTCACAGGGAGGCAGGTGTGCATCTCATAAAATTTTAAATACGGAACTAGGGAACCTTTCTCCCTATCTTCAAATTGAGCCAGTAAAGCACAACAGCAGCCTAGAAACTATGTTGTGTTTGCTTGTCTGTTTGTTTCATTTGCTCAATGGCCTGGGTGACTCTCAGTAGAAGTCAGGGCTACCTACCAGTCTTTCTTCGTTCTCTTCTGACTGAACATTCTCGCTTTCCCCATAGCAAGGCACTTCACCAACACATTATATCCTGCCTCTTCGAATTTAGAGTAAAAGTTGTGCCTATAAGTGAAGAGAGCAAAGAACATAAATGATACCTTCAGGTAATAGCTGTGAAATTGCTGTGTTCCTAGGTAACTGAATATAATTACAAGTATCCTGGAATCCATAAAGCTATAGTACAATTATCACTCTAATTTTCAGAATAAAAAGGAAAAGATTACACCAGTATTGTTACAATTTGGTAGCTAGAGGAAAGGAACTTGCTAGAAAGATAGTATTGGCTCTGCATATTTTTTCTTAATATGTGTTTCACATTGGGGATTTGAGTACTTATAAATCTAAAAGCTCACAAATCTAAGCCTAAACCCTTGTATCTTACAATACATCACCATTATGGTAAGGTTACTGCAGGTTCCCTAAGTAAAAGGGTGGTAGGCAGAGGTAATGAGGAGTATCATTGCACTGTAGCAGTGGGCAGGTTACTGTGTCTTTTGGATTTAATTAAAGATGATCCAGTGATGCTTCCCAGACTAATGAGTGATTCTGCCTCTGCCTCACAGCAGGGAGGCCCCTGTGTGTTACTGTCCCTTCCACAATGTTTACTGGGGTAATGAGTGTTATTGCTGTGGTGGAACAGCAGGGTGCACTGCTCACTGCGTTTCCCAGAGAGCTCAGCCATAATTAGAAGGCAAATGTGATTGCTGTTTTGCAAGACACCGATCATGATATGTTCCTGTATTGTTTCATAGTAATTACCAAATGACATAGTGCAATCTCCCAGGGTATTTACTTTGGACAAACAAAAAATTTTTCTAAATTAAATTAATTAATTTTTTCCCTGTCATTTAGACTTAATGACATTGTTTCTAATTTGGTTATAGAATGTATAATTGCAAAATTGTTATTGACTTGTACTCACTGACTGGATCGGCCATCTTTGCTGCTGTTTTCCCATGGGCTGTGGCAGTGGGCGTAATATTGCATTGGCTGTGTTTTTGAACTTTCATTGCTCAGGAATGATGGAGAAGAAGAAAGAAAGGACACTAAAGGTTGGCCCACATTGTCATTCTTGAAAATTTACTTAAACCATTTTATTTGGATATTTTTCATCTTATGATCGTCCTGTGTTTCTGAGAATAGGGACAATGTATCAATCAAAACGACAGAGTCAGCAGAACAAAACTTCAGACTGACCTGTAGTTTCATTTTGTTTTATGTGTTATGAGTACAGAATGCTGTCTTGGCTTCAAATATTTTGATTTATTGTCTGCACCATGACTAAAGGAGCCTATTAGTTTTGATATTTTCACTTGGCATCCCAGTGCTGTCTTTCCTTTTGATTTTAATCTAGAAGAATATGATTCATGAAAGTAAAAGAGAGGTGGCATGGCTGGAGCAGGGTGGCTCTGGAGCCTACTCTCCCCTCTAGCCTCACATCTTTAGAGGTTTTCTTGCTGTAGAGAATTGTGGTACAGAATATCATTGCCCTAGAGTCCAGCTTGCTAGATCCAAACTCCTAACTTTCTTCTTGTGAGCATGTATCCATGGACAAATGTCTTGATATCTCTTAACTTAAACAGTTATTTTATTAGAGGAAGGTTGTAGCTGTACACCACATTTAGGTCCTTAATATTATATAGGATATATATTTCATATAGGTATATATATTGAATGCTGACCAAAAGGCATGGACAGAGAATATTTGAAATAATTATGATTATGGTTTCTGTTCTATTTGTTGGACTTTGTAGGAAAGTATCATTACTGCCTCTTTAACTAGGGGAATACACTTTTTATTCAATGCCTCGTCTCTCAAGTCTTGGGATTTATATTTGATTTTATGTCCAAAAAAGTACACCCACATATATGTGTTTAGGGCTACTTTCTAGTTCTGAATTGAAGTATCTTATTTACTGAGTTTTCATTTTACATAGGACATAAGCTCCATATTTGAATCCCAACTGTGGAAGGACAAAAAAGGAAGAATGTCAGCCTTTTCAAACAGAAAGAATAAAATCTGTCCAGCCATCATGCAGGCATTTAGGTCCCTGCTTGTTGAACTGAGCTCCACAGTATCAGGCAGGGTAGAATAATGTCATTATGAGCTATCACTGAGGTATAGAAGTCTTCCTACTTTAAGACTGTGTAAAAGCTGTTGAAGTCCCATCACTTCTCAAGCTCTCAGGAAAGGAGTTTAAGTCATGTAATACTCATTGTATCCATTTTATTTATACACTATTTAGTTTTCTTTATGTTTCCAATTAACATTCCTGTATTCCATCAATGACCCTGAGTCTGAGGGATATCCTTTGTGACTGCACAGAATGGAGAGACCTAGAAAATGAAATTCTCAAGAATAATGAGTTGGGCCTCCTGTCAGTCTTTGGGAATGTACTCCTGAAGTGACTAGGGAGAGAAGTAAGACAAGAGAGCACACTTTCTATTTTTCGCTAAATGCCAGGTGTTTTATGGGAACTATATACTTGGGTAGAATTAGGACATTTTAGTGACCTTAATTCCCTAAGTCAGTGCTAAAAATTCTTGATAGAAAAGACAAGAATGACAACAATCAGTGCAGGAATCAATATCTAAGATATATTCCCAGGACATGAACTGGATAGATGGGAAATTTTAAAAAATATAGATATTCTCCCTCAAGGATACCATCAACCTCATACTAAATAGTGACCTATGTATGCATGATGTATATTTCTAATGACATATGCATTAATTGATCAGTAAAATAGATGCATTCTTACTTACAGAGCATAGCTTGTTTAAAACATTAATTAACTCATATTGTCTTTGTAATCCTAAATGTAGGAATAACTCAAGCAGACCCAGATAATAATTATAGACCTGGATTCTTTCACTCAGAGAAATCAAACTTAGTGGGTGGTACTCCTGTAAAAATGGTTCTCTACATAGCCTATTTTACTCCAAGTAGGCTAGACAACATATGTGGGCCTGGAAATCTATTCCCTGAAAGTGATGGGTTCTCCATCATTTCTCCACAGCATGCCCTTCATCTTTGTGAGCACAATTTTTTATTAACCAGTGAAACGTTTGGGCCTTTGAAATTGAAATGGATTTCAGTCTTCTTTATATATTAATTATTGATAAATGAAACCTAAGAGACAAGGAAAAAGTCTGACGTGATTGAAGACAGATAGTTTTTAATTTTATGTCTCTTGCAGTGACAGAGAAATTTAGTTTAATAGGAGTAATTTTTCAAAGGAGATTCAATCATGAAGGAGGATGCATAGAAAATGAGCAGAGTGGACAGAGTGTAAGAATAGGTAGGGAGCACAGGATGATTTCAGAATTACTGAAACATTTCCTGGAAGGCATTTTCAAGAGAGTGGGCTCAAAGACTTTTGGAAATTTCATCTTTGCTTTAGTCAAGAGTTATGATCTTAGAATTAGAGTCACAAGTAACATACAATTTTCAAATAGTCATATTTCTAAGAGAATTTATTTCATATCATTTGTATGATTTCTGGATCTCTAAAAAAAATAAAATAGTCTCAAGCAACCATAATTATACCAGTTCCCTCTATGTAATAACAAGGATGGAAGCCATAGCTAAAATATATATAACAAAAGAAAACTATTAGGCAAATAGTATTTTTGAGGTACAGCAAGGTCCCTCCATTTATTAGTTTGCTTTGGGGACTCATCTCATCTTTTAAACTCTTCAAATGGAAATAGGGGTATTATCCCTTATCCAAGAAACATAGATAGTTTTTGAAGAATAAAGAAATTTCTTTGAAAGTTTTCTTAGGGTCTTCTTTCTTTCTTTTTTTAAAAGACTTTTTGTTAAAAATGAAACAAAATATCATAAAAACAGGTAGAGTCAGCATGAGCCCATCAGCTACCAATGACCCCATACCAATATATTTCTTTTTTATATCTCTAAGAATATGACAAGTTTCGTTCAGTACTACAAATCATTTAAGCCCTAAGGTGTCCAGGGTCTGTTCTGGAACCCAGGGTTTTCCTGTTGTGGAATTGGAGACTGAAGGCTTCTATAGCCAAAGAATCCCACAGCTCTCGCTCCACGCTGGAGAATAATGCATTATTATGGGCTCCTACAAAATTGGCTGGATGCTTCCTCCTACATCCATGTTAATAGAAGTCTTCATTTGCTGTGTCTTGAAGAGTGAGCCAGGAAGGAAAAGAATGGAGGTGGAGAACACAGGAAGAACGTAGGAGGTGAAAGAACATTGGCTTCTATGAAGCAGTGTGAGCAGGGCTCTGGGCTGAGGCTGTGCTTCAGGCTGCAGATTTCAAACTTGGCTCTGTAATTGATAGAAAAAATATCCCTAGATACAAACCTTCCTTGCCCATTTTAGTGATTATCTCTAACCTGGCTTTCTGTATTAATCTTCTTAAAACCTTTTCATTATGTTCTTAAACTTCTCAAAAGCCTTCAATGACTCTCACTGGCACCATGCTAAATCCATTTTTTCCATTCTTTTTTTTTTCCTCCTTTCAATCTCTTTGCCTCTTCAATTTATTTTATGTTTGGATGTACCTCATAGCTGCTCGATAATATTGCAGTTTTCTTAGAGTGTGAAGCCCATCTCACTCAATTATTCCCCTGTACCTTGCCTACAGAAGAGAATCGATAACTGTTTCTGAATTGATTGTAACCATGAAATTGATTACTTGGCTTTACTATTTTATATTTCTTTGTAATTTGGATGTGCATAACATTTTTTCACACAGAATTATAATTAAAATACTAATAGCAGCCTGAAACTTTTTATGCACTTGAAGTAGATATCAGTACTGAAATGTATGTTTATTTACTAACCAATATTACCACTTAAGTTTTCTTGACAATAAACATATTTTCCTTAGTGAAGTCTTCACACAGCATTATTATATGAACAAGTAGCCTCCCTTTATTTCAGTTAGCAGCATACATGTATATTCAGGCACATACACAACACAACCAGAAATACTTTTACTGTTAGAGCTGTATTTTTAAAAAAGTTCACAGCTCTTGACTTGAGACACCAGAATCCACAGTGCACAGATGATTTTGTATAACAATGCCTGGAAGTATTCCTGCTGTATGATATCAGTAAATACAAATGTCTCCAATCTATGGTGATTCTACTTACAGTGATGCAAAATCAATGGACATTCAAAGCAACTGTACCATGCTATTTGATTCTTTTTTCTTAGTCCTATCTGAGACAGCACATAGTAGTTGATCATAATACTGGGAGTTTAAGAAGCAGCTATCAATAGCACCTTGTCAGTCACAGCAATGCCTTCAGAAGGACCAAACACTGATATCTATAGTGGTCTGTGCTGCAGAGTTAGATGATAGGCTAGATACACTGAATATAAGTATGCTTTATGATCTTTTAAAATGACAAAGCATCTATCAAGCCATAGCTTCATTATAAGTCAAGGAGCCTTGAGTAGATGTTGAGTAAAACTAGTTATACATATGTAATACAAAGTAGAGGTGTCAACCAATACAGCAAGCTTACAGCCGTGGTGAATTCCAAGGCCACTAAAGAACCAGGAGATTCAATAGCAAAGATGAGCTTATTTACCTAGAGCAAGGAAAGGGAACACTGCAAAATGCTCACAGACCAAGGTCTCTCCTTGAACAACGACAGCAATGGAACAATGCAGATCCTGTCGTACACATATGGGAATTCAGTTTTCAACATTTGTAGAGCCATTAGTAATGATATAAGGGGCAGCATTCTACTCTCTCCACACACAAACATTACCATGCTCTGTAAAATACCAGACTAGTAGCTAACAAGGCAGCTTACAATAGAGATAAACTGTGCATTAAGCTAACTAGAGACAGTTCTGAAATCTCCTGCAAAATGAGCTCCTGACTAACAATCTTTTTGTTTCTCCTTCAGTTCTTATTATTTTGGTTCTTCTTATCTTTGATATAAACCAAGTTCTTCTTATACCCAACTCTGTGTCTAGTGTGGCAGCAGGGTCTCTGTTGGGAGAGCTTACAACTATTATCAGAATATCATGATCCTTATCACTGTTTGTTGATGAGGCTTTTCTTCTTTCTAATGAGATTTACATGGTGTTGGCTATCAGACTTACTTATCAGGCCTTAAATGGCTGAGCTGTTCCCCAGTTATTTCTTCCCTTCTAGGATGAAGCTCTACATTTCAACCATCAGTAAATAGGATCTATACCCTTTTATGCATTTATTTTCCCTTAAGTTAGCCTCAGTTTCATTGAAAGATGAGATGAAAATTTAGTCTCTTTTGACAAGAACATGCAAGCCTACTTCTGTTACATCACTGAAAACCCTCAGTTGCCAGTGCCTCATGTGAAGGACAGTCTTTGAGGAATTCATTTGGCTTATGATATCGGTTGCACAGGTATCAGAAATGAGATTCTTCCGAATGACAAAGTTGATTCGTAAGAACCATCAGATGTTGAAGATAGCAAAGGCTTTCCCTACTACCTCTGATGCAAACACTGAAGCCAAATGAAACATGGGGAAAAAATCCAATGGCAGAACAAGAAAAGGAGGGCATATAGCTCATTGATAGTTATAGATTCAAAATATAAATAAAAGATGTTCTAGATCCAAAATAATACACTCCAAACTAAACCACACTAACAACTAGGAACTGTATCACTCACTAACTAACACATCAATCTTTACATCAAACAACCTTTGTTTGGAGTCCAGAGAAAGACTGGATCTGAGTCAGTAATTTCAAACACAATTAGCTTCTTTCAGTCTTGAATTATCCTCACCAATTTCAAGCTTAACCTGAACTCTAAATTATGTAGATTTCCCCTTTCAGATCTGTTTTACAACTGTGGGCTTACCTAAATGTTAGATGGTAGGAGTTTTCCATCTTGATTTGTTTTGCTTTTCTCTTTGCTGAATGGTGATATTTGTTCCTAGTTATTATCGTCATAATGACCCTGCCAAAAAATAATAATATTAGAGGTTGTGAGACTCTCAAGTCAGGCTATTGTGAACGCCCCTGCTTGACATAGCTAGCTTGCCTTGCCCGAATTCATATCTTACCATAATTGGCTACAGTGACTTAAATGAGTGCAAAAGAAAGAAAGAGAATCCAGCAGGTCTGATAGAAAGGTTATAGTGTTCATATCTCAAAGGTTTCCAAATATACCATTTTGCTTCTAATGACATAGGATTAGGAAGGAAATATAACTGAGGTTTTATCAGATGTTTAAATAAATGGTGTGTCCGACACATCCACTCAGAACACCACTTGCTAAATTATATAGATATAAGAGAAATACAACTAAAAGATTAAGAAAGGCACAGTTAGCAGAAGGCTGGATGTCTATTTTTTTTTGGTCCTTTTCAATTTTCTCTATTCATCAAATAATTAACATTTTTTTGCAAACTTACACTAGCAATTGTCTCCATGATTCAGTATTCTTAAATTACAATCATTTTGGCAGAGAGAGAGAGAGAGAGAGAGAGAGAGAGAGAGAGAGAGAGAGAGA
>NW_021620725.1:3842806-3859388 GCF_004785775.1 Grammomys surdaster | reverse complement strand
AGAGAGAGAGAGAGAGAGAGAGAGAGAGAGAGAGAGAGAGAGAGAGAGAGTGTTTGAAAGAGCAAGATCTCAAAAGCTCAAAAGTTTCCCAGGGTGCCTCAGTATTGTTTGGCTATGAAGTGACTTTGGGTGGGACATGTGTGCTGCATGGACTATTGTGATATCATTTCAAGGATATAAACGTAAATTTACAGTTTCTTCTTGGGCTTCTCCTTATTTGCCAAACCATTTGACCTCTCATTTCTAAAAATCCCCTTTGAAATACTTATAATTTTCTCTTTGTTGTATCTAGCTCCAAAAACCATTCAGATTCTTGGTTTAAACTTGTGGATTTTCCAGATCTAAATGTGATTTCTCATAGTACTCATCCCTATTTACACAGCCACTTTATCAATACTTACATAACTCTCAGATCCAGTGCAAATTCACATGATGAATCATATGCCTGTCTTGCTCTGGCTGATATATCCATTTGCATTGATTTCAACACACACATATATTTCTGTCCTAGTCATTAGCACTCTATTATTGGTGGCAAACATACAATAGGCCTTCAACAAATAATTGTTTAACTAAGGAATTGAAATAATCCATGAACTGCTAGATCTGGTCCTTGCTGGGTGCTCATTGGTACATTTTATTGACAGTCCTCTCCTCCCCTGAGCTTAGAGTATGGACCAAGTATTCATGAAAATGAATAAATTGAAGAAATGGTCATGCTTTTAATTGTTTTTAAATTAGTAGGGTGTTCGATATTTTCTTGTACATTTCTTTTTCTTTATTACTATGTAATTTTGCTATTCATTTATAAATCATAGCCATTAAGATTAGGTTATTCATGCATAACCACAAAAAGTCAATGACAGTTTCAAAGAATATATTGGCATGTTTACATTAGAGTTTGCTGTTAAAACAGTTCCCCCTCCCCCATGTACTTATAGTAGTAGAACATTGCAATGTAGATATAGATGTGCATGCAATAGTACAAGGTATATATATATATATATGTATATATATATATATATATATTTACTTGAATTTACCCCAACTATCCTGAACTTTATGGTTTCAGAAACCTGACCAACTCTGAAGAATCATGATATGAATTAGTAACCTTTACATCATGATAAGAAACACTTAAGAGAGGGTTAAAGTTATGAAAGATAAAGTTTTATTTTGACCAAACATTTCAAACATTTAAGTCAATTGTTAGATGGATACATTGCTTTTAGATTTATGACAGAGCAGTGGGGATATGAAGCAGTCCCTAATTTGGGCAGTCAAAAAGCCAAGTTAAAAGTAGAAGAGTTGCAGTTCCAACATCCTTTAAGGATAGAATCTCAAAGAAACAAATTCCTTTCTTTGAGCCCCATGTCTTTAAATTTCAACCCCTTCCCAGAAATATCAGGCTGATGACCAACCCTTCAGTATATGAACATTTGCACATGTTCAAGATACAAGGTATGTCTGTACAAGAGCCCTAGAATAATTCTCTGTTCATAAAACATGATCTCCTGAATGAAAAAATAAACAAACAAAACCAACATGTGACTTTGTACAAATCACTTAACCTTCTTAATATCACTTTACTTTTTTTTAAGAGTACAAGCATTAATGACTCCAGAAAATTGTGGGTATCATTATGAGGTAAGAATACTAAATTCATGTGATATATACTATCAACAATTATGTCAATATGAGGACTTCTATAGAGGCAACAAAGACATCTACTTGTGAAGTGAAGAATAAATAAAAAACAGACACTAAATATTTGGCAAATTAATATGCTGTGCCACACTCTATATGAATATGAGATCAATTTACAATTGTGTGTGACACACCTTTTCTGGGACATCAGAATATTTTTAAAATTAGATTGTCAAAAATTCTACATGAATGTCACCCTTTTATAAACCTTCAGCCTTGGATGCTATGTTTTTATATTAATATTTAAATAAAACATTGGTGGATCCCATCATAATTACTAATAAATAAGTATGTGGCTATGCCTGAACACTCCACTAAATTTTAAGACACTCGATAGCAATTTCATGAAATCTTCATTGCTTTGCTACGTGTGGGGAAACATGGTTAGACACTTTAAATGAGAATATTGTAATTCATTCCGCTTAGACAGTGATTTCTACATACTGATTGGATAGAGATAGGGCTAATCAAAGGGATGACATCATATTCCTAAGAAAGACACTTGGGGCATTAAAATAAAATAGAAATGAAATGAAATTGACCCTACTCTCTCGCCTTCTTTCTGTGTAGCTAATGCTATTTTCTCAATTTATAAGCAGTGGCAGTCTATATACATTAGCAGCTGGAAAAAAGAAAAGGGAACCCAATATTTATGCTATAGGGGTCTTTAGGAAAATTATCTCATTTTTCTCTTCCTCTCCATTGGGCCTCTGACATACATAGCTCCGTATAATTGTCTACATAGAGCTTTGGTCCTTTTAGGTGGCACTCACTACTATGAAGATGGATTTTCAACATGGAATAAAGGAAACAAAAATGTAAAGTGAACCATTCAAAAGAAATACAAATATACTGAAGAATAGTAGTTTGGTTTTTTTTAATTTAAAACATTTTATTTTGTCAAAAATATTTCTCAAAGAAGAACAATATAAACTAACTGAGCTAATTTCACATAAAGCATACATTTCTAGGCATTTTGTTTAGCAATTGACATCAATAAATATCACATCCTTGGATGCTTTGAGTATCTGATAGTATTAGGTCAAAGAAAAAAAATATTCATTCTCTTTGTATATAAATATATACACAAATATTTATATATGTATAAATATATATTCTATGTATCTGAGGTGTTTTGCTAGACTCTGTGGAATTTAGGATACTGAATTAAATGTGCCTCTTCCATCATAATTAAAATTTAGTGGTTCTTGAATCATTTGAATAAAAGCCATTGCCAGGTCCAGGAAGTGGACATCTGAACAAAAGAGAAATGTAAAAAGAGCATCAGATATAGACCAGAGCCCTGGGCATCAGTCCACTTTTAAAATGCATAATGAGGAGACAATCCACTGAAACAAATAGATTAAAAATTGCCAGGATAACACGAAGGAAATAAAAAACAGTATAGTGGCACTATTTCATTAAAGGAGTTTCAGGAAGGAAGGGTGATGCCATTTCAGTATTCTCAAAGAGAATCAAGACTTGGTGAAGCACACTGAATTCATCTTGTGAGAAGATGTTAGTGTCTTTGAGAAAAGTTCTCTTAAATGTCCTTCTGATATGCTGAGAAGTGCATACTTGAAGAAATGGCGTGGTTGGGAAGTATATTTTGTTAATAGATACTCTTGGAATTGTGGCATGAAGGTAGAAACAGCAAGATAAACAGGAATCACCTCTATGCCGTCATCACCTAGTAGGAAATTGGAATTAGCATGGACATCATCCTCATAGGTTATAGATGTCAAAACAACGGTTGTTAATTAAAGTACGATATGAAGGAGATTGTCCTACCAGGAACTGGTTCTTTTCCTTTTCAAAGATACACTCATCTCACAGTAATTCCATACTAGGCACTGAGCTATACAACAATGTTAAATACTAGTGCTGTGATGTGACTTCTGGTTTAGAGAATAAAAACTTCACTGGGGATTAACTTAGATTCAACTGTGTACACACATACTAAACTTGCCCATGTAGTAGGCAATGTACTAGAGTTGAAGATAGTAGTTCCTAGTGATTTTTAAGGATTGGGAATGTCACAGGTTTTGGGGATAGCTCAGTGATAGAGCTTGTGCTTCACTTGCATGAGAACTTGAATTTGGTCCTTAACACAGCTAAAAAATACGTAATTGTTAATTTAAATTTAAGATATCAATGGAAAATAGAGAGCAAAGAAAAAAAAGACTAACTTGGGAAAACTCTGAATATATGAGCTTTCAGCTTCATAAGAGAGCTTAAATAAAAGGAGGCAGACATTAAAGGGAGATGCTGTCAGAATTACAGGTAGGTAGAGAGGGAAAGTTATACAAGAAACAAAAAGTGAAGCTCAATTCCTGAGAGTATCACGGATGTGGTAGCAAGTATATATTAGAATCTGGCTATTACCAGCAAGTCCCAGTACCCTCTTGAGGCTCTTACTGTAGTTAAAGAGCAAAGCTTAAGAAAAGACTAAAAAAGAAATGCTAGGACAGTTTTCTTAGAGTTTTATAGAAAACCTGCAAAGGAGATACACTATGGCTGTAAATAGAGACCACCACCTAAATGAGGGAGATAGAAGAGGGCTAGAAAAGTCAACTCATTCGAGTTAGTCATAGAAGTTACCACATGGTGGATGAGTTACTACATGGTCACAAAAGAAGAGGAGGAACCTTAGAGAAAAAATAAGAAAGCCTGACACATTAGGGAAAGATGGTCAGGACAGAGATAGACATAAAAAAGGAAAGTTATGCTATTTGAAGTCATTCTGAAAATCAGGTAGACTTATAAAGCTATGGGGTGGAGGTTCTAGGAAGGAAAAGTTCTTATCTAAAAGGGATAATTACTCCTATCTCTTAGCATGGCTTAAAGTGAACTTGTTTTTTGAGGTTGGCTCCTTGGCTAGGTGGTTGACTAGCCTAACTGCATTTATTCTTTTATATTTTGGGTAGTTTGAAAAGTTAGGTTTCTGCTCATGAGAGAGAAATAGTTTTTTTCTAATGGATCTTCACAGTGGCCTGATCAAGATGACTGCAACATGACCCCAGCATGATGTCCTTTGGGAGAGGGTAAGAGACACAAAATTCTGAACAGAAACAGCAGAGCACTGAAAGTTCGAAGAGGGAAAAGGGCTACAAAACAAAAGGCTTTCTGAGTGTGTAATTTGACCTGTGTGAATGGAAGGATCTAGAGACAGCAACATTGACAGAAGAAAGTCTTAAAATCTACAAGGCTGAGATTTCTCCTCATCAAGTGGATGACAAGGAACCATTAGTGAGAAGGGATGTCATGTCTCTGGAGATCTATGCTTCCTCCCTGTGTCTCATGGACAGTGGAGACACATACACAACCAGGCAGGAGCCTGACTGGTGCCAGGAGAAACTGGATATCAAATACATTTCCAGTTCTGTGCTTAATTAATCCCCTAAGGCAAGACCAAATAAACCCTGAGACTGACACTATTCTTTAAATAACATTAACACTGGCTTGTGTCGATTAATTAGGGAATTAATGAGCAATGGAAGTATCTACTCTTAAGCAATTGGTCACTTGTGATGATTAGTATACTGTGCACTGTGATGGACCAAAATACTTAATTTTGTGCACTAAAATGTAAAAAAACTGAAGATAAGAGACGCCAATGAGGAAAAAAATTTCTATCATAAAATTATCAATTGGAAAAAGTATGTTTTGACTTCTGTACTAATTACTACCAATGGCTTTCATACCAGCATGAAAATAAACCCACCATGATTGGCCTAGGATACCTAAAGAATGTATTACTCTACAGATAAAAAATAAACATATTATATTATGTGCTTTTAAAATAGTAAGGTAGGGCAACATGGTCTTCGTACACACTTGTCATCTAAAACAAATATGTGAGCCAGTATGCCAAGAAATATTTTACCCAAAGCTGAAGTAACATTTAAACAACCATTGCCTTTAAGAATCAGGTTACACAGATGAAAAAGTAAATAAATAACTTCATTTATATGAACTGAAATGGAAATCGCTACCCATGGCTCTGAGGTAGGCTTCTGCTTATAAGCTAGCCATTTCCCAGCAGGTGATGCACTTGCTGACAGAAAAACTGCATGATGCTGTCAGTAATACAATGGACTCTCAGCATTTTCTACAGAGAACAAAGTGTCATCGGTTAGCAGTCTCATAGTGAGATAATCACAGGAACTGGCATAGGGCACTGCCATGTCACTCATTGGCAATAATGATACCCAGTGCTATGCAAATGCTGTAATGAAACCAGAGATTTTTGTCTTCACTCTTTACATCAGGGAGACTGAGGGCTTACCCTGCATACTGATCATAGAGGACAGTCATGATTTATGCTGGTCTAAAAAACTAGTAAAGAACAATACACCGAAATACTTTTAAAGACAGTCATGAAAACTGGTGTTATAAAAAGTATACAAGATGAAAACAAAAGTTCTCTCCATTTGTTTTCAGTGATTGAATTAGGATTTCAAAGGCCTGGATACTATCCCACTCCTGCCACATGTTTAAACATAGAGCAGACTATGGTTAGTTTGGCTTCAGCTGTGTATTAGTATACATATGTACACATGATTTGGAGGTTTAGAATGCTGTTTCGCAACCCAATTTTTTTTTCAACACACTGGGCTCTAGTTGAAGAAGTGATGCACTGAAGGGAAAGACACTTTAACATCACTCATCGGTACTATGTTAATATCTCTGCTATGATACAGACACACCTTTTAGAATCAAAGGTCAATTTATAGAAAAAGAAAATTCTTTTTATCTTTATGACTGTATTTTCTATTCATCCCTCACTTGTCTTCGTAACAGGACAGAGGAGTATAGGATGAGATTAAAAAATGAGAGGATAGAGATGTAATACAAACATAATGAATGGCAATATAATCTTAGAATAGCTCTGCAAGTGATAGGACAGAAGACAGAATTAGTAGCAACTGTGTCGTAGACAAGAGGATTCTAGAAATATTTAGAAGAAATTCTTCCACAAACTAGCCATGTGTCCTGTTCTGTCTTAAGGGATGAAAGGAATCATTTGTTCCATGCATACATTTTAAGAAGAGTGAGTATCTCCCCTGTGCCACTGGGAAGAAGCTACCAAGATGAAGCTGCAGGCAGAACAAAGAACTTCCGGGGTGGCTGCTCCAAGCTTCCATTATTATAAATTAAAACTCTGTTTTTGAAAGCATTTGGTGATATTGATAACCCTGACAAAGCTCAGTGCCTCAGTACATTCAAAGTGATGAATGTGAAACTGTTTATTATTTTGTACTTCTCAGGGACTAAGAGATAATAAATTAAAACTACTAAAATTACCAACTCAAGTCTCCTCAACCCTCTTTTGTGTCCTGGATAAAAAATACGTGGAAAGGGTCAAACCTGCATACCCAGGAACAACAAGGTGGATGAGTGCAACTTCATTGAATTCTTTTAGGTGTTTCTGATGGTCACACACAGCACAGTTATGTTATCCTAGAAACTTCTAGAAGGTTTTACAACATGTTTAAGATTCCATCCTAACACAACTGGAAATACTTGTTTCTTCATTGATGCTTGTGAATTATACCTTTCTCTTAGAAGTTATAAAAAGTCTCAATTTCAACTTTATCGAGGTTTTGTACATATATGTACTACTGTTTTAATGCATGCTACAAGACATAAGTGTCTATTCCTTATACATTTTCTTCTTGTATTGGATAAAGGTAGGAAGAGCTGAAAGATATTTGGTTTTGTTCTATCCTCTTATTCACTGTTATGTAGATGTGGTGGGCTGACATCTTACCATCTTAGAGAATAACTAAAGTGTCCACTAATACCAGTTCATTTCAGATTTTTGTCTTTTGTCTTTTAGTAAACATATAAAACAATGAAGGTTTTTTTGGTACTTTGACACAATTAAAATCCATTTTTAGTTAGTAGTATTAACTTTCTCTTCTTTTCTCTCTTTCAGGTAAGTCCTGCCATTTTAAACCTCCCCAGAATGTCATTTAGAAAAGTGGTAAGTTTTTTCTGTGTTATGCCTTACATTGTCCAAGACATACAGATATTATCATGATTTTTAAAGTTTACATTTGATATCATCTAATGTATTGTCTTTAAATTACTAAGCAAAAATTCTTGGCCATAAATTAGTGAGGCAAATCTGTTTGATCCTTTGATGATCTTTGATGCTTTTGGGTTGGCATTGACAAGGGAAGTTCACTCGTGTATGCATGGGAGAATCTCCCAAGATCCTTCTTGGCAATGAACTTTATGGTCTGGGATTACAGCTGGCACATGGTGGGAAGTTAAAGAAGATTAAATTTCTAAGCATCGAATTTTAGAACCCTGAAGGTAATTCCCATGAGAATAAAACCTTGGAAACATACACACACACAAAAATACAAATCAAATCTCCATTCTATGGCAAAGCTCTCAAAGGAAATGTAAAAAGGAGGTATTGAAATTTAGAAATAAAGTTCACAGAACGTGTCTGTTTTGATTAGCACTCCACAGAAAGGACGTTCACACGGTTGTCTTCATCTGCTAGAATTAGTTTCAGTTCCATTAAAAGAAGCATAATTTAGCTGTGGATGCCTCAGTCCTCATAACCAGGACGCTGCAAGTTGCAAGGGCTTTTCATTCATCTTCCTTAAAATGAGAGTGGGCATAACAAGCTGAAATTATGACTTCTTCATACTGTCCGCTATTTCAGTGTATGTCTTCGGTTTCATTGCTATGTTGTACATAATTATCCTTCTACCAGCTCCATTCTCAGCTGTTTCTAAAGAACATTTGAGACGCTTTTCCCATGAGGTTGAACATTCATTTTTATGACATCAAAACAAAATAACAAGCAGAAAGGAACCAGAAAAAGAGGACTTTCAATTCTTAAACTTTAGCTTGACTATTATGTTAAAAAGAATGAGAACAACTTTACAGTAGGTGTCTCGTCTCCTGTATTTGGTGCTACTGTAACAGAAACCAGTGACTGAATTAGAGAAAGTCACCTGAGAGTGGATAAACTCCTCTACATGAAACTACATGAAAGTAACATGGTCAATTCAAGAATAAGTTCACATATATGTTATGCCCTCTAGGTCACGTGAATTCTTAAAAAGTTTTTGATTTACATTCATCACAAGAACTAAAGACCCTTTGCATAGCATTCACATTGAAATTGTGTCATTAGCTTGTCTCAAAAGAAATGCAACTGACTGACTGACTGACACAATATTCTGTGTATTATATTGGTACACAGAGAGCAGGTAGAGCTCACCTAACTTAAGTAATTAAATTAAAAGGAGATTTTCCTATGTTGTTTGTTTCTGAGCAAATATATGAGGAGAACTAAAAATCAAAAGAAGTTAATAGATTTCTATCAACTTTTCATTTTATATATATATATCCATTCTTCTTTTTCTCCTTGGAATGGTGGAATGTATATGGCCAGATCTGAGTTGTCAAGATTATTCACATCTATAAACTGACACTTCAACTTGCACGCACAATGGGATTGTGGCTCCTGATAACATTTCTCCTATTAAAGTCATGGCAGTTATGCCAACAAACCAGCCCTGAGAGCTGCTAAGGCACTCTGCTACTCTCACTTTTGCACTTTATGTCTCTTCTTCTTGGAGTGTTTTGTGCATCTCCTCAGTATTATGATGAACAGTCCTGACATTTGTGCTTTCTGATGATCTTCCTGCATTAAAGGAGAAGAGAGGAAGAACTTGGAGTGAATTTAAGTCATAGGTGATCGAAAATTTCAGAGGCCAGATGTGGAAGCACACAGTCATAATCCCAGCATTAAATAGATGCAAGAATAACATGTCAGAGGCCAGCTGTCTCAAGCAAATAAATGAATGACTTTTTGAAAGTATAGTTTTCTTTGGAACATGTAAGAGACAGTAGCCTGAATTGTTGCCTCCAATTACTGTAAATAACCTCTTCTCCTCAGTTTAAATTGAGTAAGTATAAGTTGAAAGAAATATTTTTTTTCTAAAATGAAGGACAAATTCAGTACATTTTTTAATATGAAGTTTACAGAATATATATACTGCCTTATGAATATATGCTTTACAAATATTTTAGATTCAATAATCAGGGTCCTTAAGATTTTAATTCCAGATTGTTTAAAGGTCTGATGAGAAAATTAATAAAAAACAACAACATGTTTTTGATGCCTTTGAAAAGATAAACTGTCACCACTTAAGGGTCTAAAGCAAGCAAGTTCTTGAAGATGTTACACAGGCTTTTAGTGAGCAGCCACTTTAGATTCTTAAAGTTTCATTGGGTTAAATTAGACACTTTAACCATCATATTTAATCATCATTATCCCAGATGGAGCCAAGCTGCACAATTCAGTGAGGCCCTTTCTGAGGTAGCAAAGGAATTTCTGAAAGACCATTGATATATTTAAATCTAGACACTCAGTTTTGTTTAATATTTGCTTTCAGTTTCAAAGAGTCAGTTTTTCTGTTGGAATATGCACCAAGTATGCCAAGCATAATATAAGCTTTAGGTTAAATTGATTAACTGTATAATAATTTGTACTTATATCAACTAATCATATGTAGACATAAGTTGATTAAAATATCATTAAATTTTTAGATATGTGTATTTTACACATTGAACTTATTTCTCCTCCTACACCCTAGTCTCTTTCCTCCCTCATCTTCTCAAAACTAGTCTCCTCTGTCTGCCTAGACAATTTTATTTAGACTTTCTTTCCATATTAAATTATGTATTATATAGATACACAATCTATGTATCTATATAAAAGGCAGTAATGGCAAATAAAGGAAAGCATGACATTTTTCTGTTACCAGCTTATTTACTTAATATGATCATCTCCAGTGTTGTCCCTTTTCAAATGAATAATGTGATTTTCTTCTTTTTATTAAAACATTCTTTATTATTGAAATTATATTATTCGCTCATACAATATATTCTGATAGTAGTTCCACCTCACTCCACTCCTTTAAGTGACCTTGTAATTGGAGCATAGTTGTCAAGAACTGAAATGCCATCTTGATGGATTTTTTTCTTTGCTATATATGTAGTGATTTATCTCTTTTGATTAGTTTTGTTTTCAAGTCTATTTTGCTAGATCCTAAATTGATTACACTTGTTTGCTTCTTAGGTGCCTTTACTTGGAATATCTTTTTCTAACCCTTTAATTTGAAGTAATTTCTATCCTTGATGTTGAGGTGTGTTTATTGGATGCAGCAAAAGGATGAATCCTATTTTTGCCTCTATTCTGTTAGTCTGTATTGGTGAATTCAGACCGTTGGTGTTGAGAGATCTTAATCGCTAATTATTATTATTTTGTTGTTGTTGTTGGTGGTGGTGGTGGTGAAGGTTATGGTGATGGTGGTGGTGATGATATTAATGATGTTTGTGTGTGTGTATGTACACTCTTGTGTTTCCCATTTTTTAATTTGCTTGTGTGAGATTATTTATTTACTGTGGTTTGATGGGTCTAGTTAACCTCTTTAGACTAGAATTCTTTTCTAGCACTTCTATATAGGGTTAGATAACCATGTAGGTTCTATAAGGTTAGATTTGTGGATAAGTATTGTTTAAAATCGAGTCTATCATGAAATATCTTATTTCTTTTCATCTATGTTGGTTGAAAGTTTTATAGGGTGTAGAAATCTGAGATAGCATCTGTGGCCTCTTAGAATCTGTAGCACATCGCTACAGGCCCTTATGGCTTTTTGAATCTCTATTGAGAAGTCAGGTGTAATTCTAGTAGATCTACCTTTATTTTACTTGGTGTTTGTTACTTAGATTTACTTAGATTGTTAAAATTGTCAGTAAGCATCCTTTCCCATTAAACAATTTTGCCAGCCCTAGATACCATCCTTGAAGGCCAAAAAAAAAAAAATCACCAATAAAACTTGAAAGCTATTCATATTTCTATTTTACAGAAAATTCTTAATCATACTTCATATATACTAACTGCTAGACTGTTGGAAAAATTGAATTAATGAGCAAATGGCTATTTCTTCAAAAATATATTGTCTTACCTGATCCAAATGCAAACTGCAACAGAAATTTAAAACCTGATTGATATAAAATACATTTGCATATGCTTGGGTCATAAAACTGTAAATACTCAAATGCTAAGAATCATCAACAATCATTTTTTTGAAAAAGATTATATTGAAAAATACAGAAAAGGTGGCAGAATAACTACAAAACAGGAAAAAATTTGAGTATGGAAACACTTGTCTTTAATCTGTACAATTGGCAATTAAAAGAAGGAACATCAGGAGATCAAAGTCATCCTGAGGTATATGCTGAGTTCAAAAACAGCTTGGATCACATGAAGGCCTATATCAAAAATGAGCAAATAAGTAAGTAAGTAAATAAATAACAAAATAAAAGAATTGGAGGTTAGAGAAGTGGCTTAGAGGTTAAAAGCATATGCTTCTCTTGCAGATCACCCAAGTTTAGATAATTTCATCTATTTTACAAGCATCTACAATTCCTCTGAGGGCAGTACACATATTATGTATGGGATAGCTATTCTTGGTTGTCAGATTGTCTACATCTGGAATGATCTACAGTTCAGATGGAGCACCCACCTGTGATCCAGATCTTGAGTTTGGAAGACAAAGGCTTCTGACCCCGATCTTGACATGGAATGATGTGCAATTTTGATTTGTATCTTGAGGAATAGTGGCCAAGAAGATCTTGAGCCCAGGGATGGTGCTACATACACTTACAAATGCCTGAATTCAAAGCCAGCCAGGGACAGAGAAAATTCTAGGTGAAGAAAAAGCTTAAATCAAGGTATGGTGTTACATGTATTTAATACCAGCATTCAGGAGACAGAGCCATGCAGATCTCTGTATTCAAGGTCTCTCTACAGAGAAAATTCCAAGATAGCCAAGCTTAGACAGTAAAGGAGTTGGAAAACAGAAAGCTAGTGATAATGAAATAGAACAAGGCTGCTATGCTTCAGCTCCAATAAACAACTGAACTTGGCAGCTTTGGCCATATGGCTATGGATTTAGAATCAAGAATAAAAGGAATTACTGGGACAATTGATGCTGGTTAGGTGGAGATAAGCAGTTAGTGGTGATTAACAAGAGGCTAACATCACTAGGTCAAATCTGTGAAGTGCATTCTGAGGAGCCATTTTCCAGAGATTACCAAGGTTGTACCACATGCTGCTGCTTGGAAAGTGTAAGAGTCACCCAGATGGTACTTGTTTTGTACACATGAAGGAGTCATGGAAAACAGATGAAGCTTGGGACTGTGAAAGGCCAGGAAAGGCCATTGGTAAAGGTGCAGCCTCAGATGCAGTTGATGGCCCAGGACTGAAGGGGTCATGCAAAGAAGTTGAGGCTTAGCATCATGAAGTGAGCCTAGGTGAGGCTATCGAAGCCAAAAACAAAAACAAAAGCAAAAACAAAACAACAACAACAAAAAAAAACAGTGTGTGAAGATGACAGTACCATGCAGTAGCATGGGAAACTCACCAAGAACAGCAGCCACAATAAAGTAGAATCAGCGAACAAAGGGGAGTGCTGCAATAGGCAGAGCTGGAGGAGTGATGCTAGCCTTTTGGAGGAGTCTCAAAGATCATGTGTAGATTGCAGACATTGGAACAAGGGGCTGTAACATTGAAGTTGAATTGGAGATCCTAAGATATTAGACATTCCAGAATTGTGGGATAACTGCTGAGAACGTTGCTAACAGGGAGTAAAATCAGCCAATAGAAAAAAAAAATCAACAAATCAGAAAAGAGTTGGAGATATAAAGAGTACTTTGACATCAGATGTGGAGATGCAGAATTTTTTGTTTGCCTACTACCTTTCTGTCTTGCTTTGTTCCACTGTTTCCTTATTATGACATTGTGGAATGGTAATATATATCCTGCATGATGTTGGAGGTATGTGATCTGCTTTTGATTTTGATTTCTTAAGGGATTACAGTTAAGAGGTTGCATGAATCTCAGAAGAGACTTTGAACTTTAGAATTTAACATTGTTGGGACTGTGAGAGACTTTTGAAGTTTGACTAAATGTATTTCTCATTATACTATGTCTAGGTATGACCCCACAGAATCATGTATTTAAACATGTCCCTGAATGCCAGGAAGCAAAATGTGGTTATTTGAATGTTTGGCAAAGGATATGTCACTTTTAGGAGGTGTGGCCTTGTTGAAATGAGTGTGGCCTTAATGAAGGAAGTGTGTCACTGTGCAAGTGGGCTTATTGGTCATCCTCCTAGTTCCTGGAAAACAGTCTCTTTCCTCTGTTTGCCTCCAGACAAAAGTTAGAACTCTCAGTTTCTTCTCCAATACCATGTCTGCCTGGATGCTGTTATTCTTATCATCTTGATGGTAATGAACTGAAACTAAGGCTGTAAGCCAACCAGAATGAAATTCTGTCCTATATAAGAGTTACCTTGTTCGTAGTGTCTTCACAGCAATGGAAACTTGAATTAAGACAATGACCATATATGTATGCAGAAACACACACATACACATTAAACAAAAATAATTCTTTAAATACAAACAAAAGCAAATAGCTTCTTGAAAGGATCTAAGGACTACCATCAGCCTAAACCCTCTCTTAGAAGAATGCTAAAATCTAGTATACCAATTCTCTATTCTTATCCACCTGGTTAGTAAACATCCCACAATGATTAAATCCCTGAACAGTCTAGAACAGTGGGAACATATGTCAAATTGTAAAACTAGATATGACAAACATATAGCCTTCATTAAACTTATTGGGGGGAACTAAAAACACTTTCACTAAATTCAAGAAGAAGAGAAGGATGTGCAATTTCTTGACTCTTATTCAATATAGTGCTTGAAAGCCAAGTAATAACAGTGAAATTAAAAAGACATAGAGGCGCTCTTTGCCTGGTCCTGTGGGCTGGGGCAGACACAGAGTTGGTCTGCTCCTGTCCTGTGGAGATACTGACTCCTGAGTCATCCTAGAGGAGCCACTGCACTCAGAGCAGCCGGTAAGAACTCCATCTCACTCCCTAAGCCCCAGAGGTACATCTGGGAGCCAGGGACATTCAGGGCACAGCAACTACCCAAACCCCGCCCCTCCGGAATTCCACTTCTCTTCCTCCTCTGCCTGGTCCTGTGGGCTGGGGCAGACACAGAGTTGGTCTGCTCCTGTCCTGTGGAGATACTGACTCCTGAGTCATCCTAGAGGAGCGACTGCACTCAGAGCAGCTGAGGAGCCACTGTACTCAGAGCAGCTGACACTGAGTTGATCTACTCCTGTCCTGTAGAGATACTGACTCCTGAGTCATCCTAGAGGAGCCACTGCACTCAGAGCAGCAGAGGAGCCACTGCAATCAGAGTAGCAGACACCAAGATTAGAATCATAAGACTACAGAGACATCTGGACTCTGAGGAGCTCTGCAACAAGCAAGATAACTGGAAATACAGACTCCAGTCTTACACAGTGAGGGCAGGCAACACTAGAGTTAACCAGATGGCGAAAGGCAAGCACAAGAACATAAGCAACAGAAACCAAAGTTTCTTGGCATCATCAGTTCCCAGTTCTCCCAATGTAGCAAGCCCTGAACACCCCATCACACCTGAAAAGCAGGATTCAGAATTAAAATCACTACTCATGATGATGATAGAGGATTATAAGAAGGAATTAAGTAACTCCCTTAAAGAAATACAGGAGAGTACAAGTAAACAGATAGAAGCCCTTAAAGAGGAATCACAGAAATCCCTTAAAGAAATGCAAGAAAACACAAAGAAGCAATTAAACAAAAACATTCAGGATCTGAAAATGGAAATAGAAACAATAAAGAAAGCTCAAAGGGAGACAACCATGGAAATAGAAAACTTAAGAAAGAAGTCAGGAGTCATAGACGCAAGCATCACCAACCGAATACAAGAGATAGAAGAGAGAATCTCAAATGCAGAAGATACGGTAGAAAATATTGACACAGTTGTCAAAGAAAATGCAAAATGCAAAAAATTCCTAACTCAAAACATCCAGGAAATCCAGGACACAATGAGAAGACCAAACCTAAGGATAATAGGTATAGATGAGAATGAAGATTCCCAACTTAAAGGGCCAGTAAATATCTTCAACAAAATCATTGAGGAAAATTTCCCTAACCTAAAGAACAAGATGCCCATAAACAAACAAGAAGCCTACAGAACACCAAATAGACTAGACCAGAAAAGAAATACCTCCCGTCACATAATAATCAAAACATCAGATGCACAAAACAAAGAAAAAATACTAAAAGCAGTAAGGGAAAAAGGTCAAGTAACATACAAAGGCAGACCTATAAGAATTACACCAGACTTCTCACCAGAGACTATAAAAGCCAGAAGAGCCTGGACGGACATCATACAGATCCTAAGAGAACACAATTGCCAGCCCAGATTACTATACCCAGCAAAACTCTCAATCACTATAGATGGTGAAACCAAGATATTCCATGACAAAACCAAATTTGCACAATATCTTCCCACAAACCCAGCACTTCAAAGGATAACTGATGGAAAACGCCAACACAAGGAGGGAAACTACAACCTAAGAAAAGCAAGGAAGTAATCTTCCAACAACCCCAAAAGAAGATAACTATACAAACATAACTTTACCTCTAATAGCAAAAATAACAGGAAGCCACAATCATTTTTCCTTAATATCTCTTAACATCAATGGTCTCAATTCCCCAATAAAAAGACGCAGACTATCAGACTGGATACACAAACAAGACCCAGAATTTTGCTGCATACAAGAAACGCACCTCAGTGACAAAGACAGACACTACCTCAGAATAAAAGGGTGGAAAACAATTTTCCAAGCCAATGGTCCCAAGAAACAAGCTGGAGTAGCCATTCTAATATCAAATAAAATCGACTTTCATCCAAAATTAATCAAAAAAGATAA
>NW_021620725.1:3803951-3842796 GCF_004785775.1 Grammomys surdaster | reverse complement strand
AAAATTCAACATCCCTTCATGATAAAAGTCTTGGAAAGATCAGGAATTCAAGGCCCCTACCTAAACATAGTAAAAGCAATTTACAGCAAACCAGTAGCCAACATCAAGCTAAATGGAGAGAAACTTGAAGCAATCCCACTAAGATCAGGGACTAGACAAGGCTGCCCACTCTCCCCCTACCTATTCAATATAGTACTGGAAGTCCTAGCCAGAGCAATTAGACAACAAAAAGAAGTCAAAGGGATACAAATAGGAAAGGAAGAAGTCAAAATATCGCTATTTGCAGATGATATGATAGTATACTTAAGTGACCCCCAAACTTCAACCAGAGAACTCCTAAACCTGATAAACAACTTCAGCAAAGTGGCTGGTTATAAAATCAACTCAAACAAATCAGTAGCCTTCCTCTACATGAAAGATAAACAGACTGAGAAAGAAATTAGGGAAATGACACCCTTTACAATAGTTGCAAATAATATGAAATACCTTGGTGTGAATCTAACCAAGCAAGTGAAAGACCTGTACGACAAGAACTTCAAGTCCCTGAAGAAAGAAATTGAAGAAGATCTCAGAAGATGGAAAGATCTCCCATGCTCATGGATTGGCAGGATTAATATAATAAAAATGGCCATCTTGCCAAAAGCAATCTACAGATTCAATGCAATCCCCATTAAAATCCCAACTCAATTCTTCAGAGAGTTAGAAAAGGAAATTCTCAAATTCATATGGAATAACAAAAAACCCAGGATAGCGAAAACTATTCTCAACAATAAAAGAACCTCTGGAGGAATCACCATTCCTGACCTCAAGCTGTACTACAGAGCAATAGTGATAAAAACTACCTGGTATTGGTACAGAGACAGGCAGGAAGATCAATGGAATAGAATTGAAGACCCAGAAATGAACACACACTCCTATGGTCACTTGATCTTTGACAAAGGAGCTAAAACTGTCCAGTGGAAAAAGGACAGCATTTTCAACAAATGGTGCTGGTTCAACTGGAGGACAACATGTAGAAGAATGAAAATTGATCCATTCTTATCTCCTTGTACAAAGCTCAAGTCTAAGTGGATAAAGGACCTCCACATAAAACCAGATACACTGAAACTAATAGAAGAGAAGGTGGGGAAGACCCTCGAATACTTGGGCACAGGGGAAAAGTTCCTGAACAGAACACCAATGGCATATGCTCTAAGATCAAGAATTGACAAATGGGACTTCATAAAATTGCAAAGTTTCTGTAAGGCAAAGGACACTGTCAATAGGACAAAACGACAACCAACAAATTGGGAAAAGATCTTTACCAATCCTTCATCTGATAGAGGGCTAATATCCAATATATACAAAGAACTCAAGAAAGTAGACACCAGACAACCAAATTACCCTATTAAAAATGGTGTATAGAGCTTAACAAAGAATTTTCAATGGAAGAAACTCGAATGGCCGAGAAGCACCTAAAGAAATGTTCAATGTCCTTAGTCATCAGGGAAATGCAAATCAAAACAACTCTGAGATTCCATCTCACACCAGCCAGAATGGCTAAGATTAAGAACTCAGGTGATAGTAGATGCTGGCGAGGGTGTGGAGAAAGAGGAACACTCCTCCATTGTTGGTGGGACTGCAAGATGGTGCAACCACTTTGGAAATCAGTGTGGTGGTTCCTCAGAAAATTGGACATAGCATTACCCGAGGATCCAGCTATACCACTCCTAGGCATATACCCAGAAGATGCTCGAACATATAACAAGGACATATGCTCAACTATGTTCATAGCAGCCTTATTTATAATAGCCAGGAGCTGGAAAGAACCCAGATGTCCTTCAACTGAGGAATGGATTAAAAAAATGTGGTATATTTACACAATGGAGTATTACTCAGCTATTAAAAACAATGAATTCGAGAGGTTCCTTGGTAAATGGATGGAACTAGAAATTATCATCCTGAGTGAAGTAAGCCAATCACAAAAGAACACATATGGTATTCACTCACTGATTATTGGATATTAGCCCAGAACCTTGAAATGCCCAAGATGCAACTCACAGGCCACATGAAGCTCATAAAAAAGGAAGACCAAGTGGGGGTGATTCAGTTCTTCTTAGAAGGAGCAACAAAATACTCAAGGGAGCAAACATGGAGACAAAGAGAGGGACAGAAACTGAAGGAGGGGCCATTTGAAGACCTTTCCACCTGAGTATCCACCCCATATGCAGTCACCAAAGGTAGATGCTGATGTGGAAGTCAGGAAGTACATGCCGATAAGGGCCTGATATGGATGTCTCCTCAGAGGCCTTCAAGAGTCTGACATATTCAGAGGCAGATGCTCACAACTAGCCATTGAACTGATCATGAGGTTCTCAATGGAGGAGTTAGAGTGAGGACTGAATGAGCTGAAAGGGTTTGTGGCACCATGAGGAGAGCAACAATACCAACCAACCACAGCTCCCAGGGTCCTAACCACCAGCCTGGGAGCACTTATGGAGGGATCCAGGGCTTCAGCTGAATATGTAAGAGTAGAGGGCCCTGCCGGGCACAGGTGGAAGATGAGATACTTGACCTCATGAAGGCTGGACGCCCCAGGGGGTGGGAATTTTGAGGGTGGGGAAGTGGGAGTGGGGGGGGGTAGGTGGGGGTTACATCCACAGAGAAGACTAGCAGTATTCTTCCTAGGTATCAATAAGCAAACATCCCATGGACCTAACAGACTTTCTTATTGCATTTAAAGGAAATTTTCTAAGTATGAATTCATTTCTGGTACTGTTAACTGGGTCAAGAAACCATGGTTGTGTAGAGTATAGATCCCAGGAGAAAGCCTACTAATAATGTATCACTAAGTTGACCAAATATCCTACTGTTCTCTAAATATTTATCTTTATGCCTATACATTAGTGCAGCTAAATCTTCACAATAATAGCTTTTGTTTCTAGTGGAAAACAATTAGTCCAGCCTCAAACTAATGACTATATAGAGACTAAAAGCATTTGCAATTCTCAGCCCTAAATGGGGGTATCTATATCATATCCCTCTTCCAATAGCCTAGGGATCATATCAGGAGAGGAAAGACTAAATTTTGAAGAGCCAGAGGTAGAAGACATATGAACTCACAATTGCTACGAGTTCATGAAAAAGAACCACACTTGGTTAAGCCAGCCTGCATGTCAACATGGACCAGGGAGGGAAACATAAAGTTCCAGATGTAACTAAGAAATTATAACCAATTATTAGATGCTGGAGATGATAGAGTACCAGCTTTCTTCTGGGATGCACCCCCAGATGTCTGTACTTCATCTTATATACTTGCACATACTGGCAACACTACTGGATTTGGTGAATATAAAATAATTGGGATGGAAAATTCTTGTAGGTGATGCTGAGGAGTTGGAGGAAGATTTTTTCAAAACCTATTTTATGCATATTGAAATTCTTAAAAATTAATTTAAAAATATAGAGAAAAAGAAGGCCAAAATAATAGTATACCTACCATATGATCCAGTTGCACCACATCTGGGGATTTCTTAGAAGGGCTCCAGCTTAACTTTCACAATAATGTTTATTATAATATTATTTATGATTTGTAAATTGTCAAGCCAACTTAGACATCCAGTAACACAGTAATGAATGAAGGGATTGTTATATATGAACAACACATGTTTTTCAGCCATAAAGGAGGATGAAACTACATCACGTGCTGAAAAGTGGATGCAACTGGAGATAATTATATTAAGTGAATTAATAACTCACATAAAGACAAACATCATATATTTTCTCACATTACTCATTCTTTGATTTTATATAGACACATAAAGTCAAGTAAATGAGATTAGAAGCAAAAGTTATCTGAAGAAAGAGAAACATGAGAGGTGAGTGTAAAAATGGAAGGATTAGAATATTTTATTATGTATTTCCATGAAAAAGTCAATATATACAACTGTATACACAACTGTGCACAACTAGTAGGCAGAGAAAAAAAATTGAGAGTTTAAAGGAGAAAAACATTCTAAAACCAAAGTTGTGTTAAAACAATGTTTGCTTCATCTAGTCTTAATATGAGAATATGTGTCTAGTCTTATTGCAACTTTATATGCAATATTGACTTGATATTCCTGTGAGCCATGCCATGTTTTGAAAGGATATGGAGGAGGAGTGGATCTTGGTGAAAGGAAATGTGGTAGGGAGGAATCTAAAGGAGAGGAGGGAGGGGAAACTGTGGTCAGGATGTAATACATCAGATAATAATAAGGAAAAGAATAACTCAATATTTAACAAGAAAACATCTCAATTTAAAAAAGATGTAACTGGGCTAGAGATGACTCATCTTCATGGGATAAGAGTATTTGCCTAGCATATATATTAGGCAATTTACAGTCTTTTGTAATTCTAGCTACAGGGGTTTGGATTCCTATTTCTGGATTTTGTAGCTGCCCATGTATTATGTGGAAGTACATATGAATACTTCAACACTCACACATTCAGACACACCAAAATCTTAGGTAAACACTGTAACCAATAGCTCTTAAATAAGATATGAAAGGGGGCGGGATTAATTATTTTTCCGTCTCTGTGATAAAATACCATGACTAAAGAAACTTACAGGAGAAATAGAATATTTCGGCTCAGGTGTCCAAACAGTTACACTCCAAAATAATGAGAAGAACAAGGATGAAGGTAGCCAGAGTTAAGTAATAAGCATTCTTAGCTTCAGCTGCAAACAAAAATCAGAAGGCAGAACGGAAACAAGTGAGACCATAAATTCTTAAGGATTGCCTCACTTCCTGCCTCCTGAGCATCCTTCCTCAGTGCCACCAACTGAGGACCACGTACTCACATACCTGAGTCTGTGGAGGACATTCTCATTCAGAACATCACAGGATTCGTCAAAAGGTATATGTAAAAGCTTCAGAATTAAAATAATGAGATACCAGGTCATGGCCACTCAAGTGGCACTTCTTTGAAAACTGACAGTGCCACTAGCTAGGGAGAATGGAGGCAAAAGTGCTCAGTCTCAGTGGCAAATTTACTAATTTACAGTCATAGTATCTGTGGAAGATATTACTTATTTTACTAAAATAAACATATTCATGCCAGCCATCATAGCTCTTCCATTCCTTTCCCAAAGTTATTTGAAAACTTGGTCCATATCAACCCTATATTTCATGTTTATTGCAGCTTTACGAATAATTTTTAAAAATCTGAAGTCAAACATTACTATTTCAAGGTGAATAATAAAATATGTTTCCATACACTGCGGTAATATTTAGTGATTAGTAACATTTTTCAAAAGTGGAGTGTTAGGAGTATATTAAACATGTGTCTTTGAATATCTCAATAGGAGACTTTTGAGCCAATAATGAATATTAAGTGTCTTTTTATTTTAGAATTTCCAGCAAAAATGTAGTAAGCTAAATCTTTATTTTAATGCCCCGAAACTCCAAATTTAAATTATTTGAGAAGAGTAAGCTTATAATGAATCTCCATGTCTTCTAGACAAGCTTGGGTAAATACCCACGCTTCCTAGAAATGGCTGTAATGCTGAGGAAGGCAGTGTGTTTTAAATTTACAATATTAAAAAAAGTTACATTTCAATTCCTTGGGTGCAATTTTTTTCTATTCCACTTGAAACGAACAATCTCACTTGCTTATCTGAAAATGGAGATGATTTTCTTGCTTGAGAATTTTATAGAAAGAAGAAAGGCATGGTGGTTAATAGCTATAATTCTACCATTCAAAGCTGAGGCAGAAGGATTGCTAAATTCTAAGCAAGTCAGGATGGCATAGAAAGAGCAGGTCTCAAATACTGTTAATAATTTCATAAATTCTTCAACTTTGTCAAATTCATGAAGGCTTCTGATAGGTAATATTTGAATGGATTTAAACTTATGGAAACCAGGAAATTGTTTTCTAAATTCTCTAACTTGATGCAAACTTTGAGAAAACAATGTACAAAATCCCCTGCAGGTTATTCTTATAGAACTGTTGAACAGCCCTTGTTCTAAATTCCCACTCTGGTTGAAAGACAAGGTTTGTTAAGTACTTTAACTTGCATATAGAGTCCTCTACACTGCTAAGCACACACTTGTTTTAGAAACAGAGATTTGAAGTCACTTATTGAGTTTCCTTTATGTTTTGTCCTTTAAGGTCAACCATCCTAGAATATTTATTTCACACAGATTATAAGTAGCCTTAAAGGATATCTGAATTTTCTTTAGAAAAACGTTTGACAAAAAGGGGCTGACAAAAATTTTTTCTAAGGACATTTTCAGGAAAGGAAGAGGTGTAGTTAGGGCCAATTAAGTGGTAAGTCATTAACTTTCTGGTCCATCTAAGGCCCTAATGACTAATATTAACATGGAAGACTGAGTAACACCCCTGACCTCAATTATTTTCACCCATGTCTCTCTGCTTTCCTATATTACCTTTTGGGACATGATTTCTGTCTGAAATAGATTTGCAGTGGAGGTGGCCCAATTTGAATGCAGGGAATGTGATTTTTGATACAGGGGAGTGTTCATGGGGTGATGAGGATGCAGAGTAGGAAGGACATTTAGCTGGAGCTCTGTGCATGTCATCCTTTTCTCCCTTCCAACCTTTCTCATTTCTCTCTTGTCACCCTTTGTCTCTTTGTTAAAATAATTATTTTTTTTTCCTCTGTGTGAGATTCTGTCATTAGATGAAAGGTCATGGTTATAATCTGAATCCCGGATAATAAATACAGTGCAAAATGGATTGAAACGCATAGAGCAAAAAGACTTTTTCAATTAAAAAACAGTTTGCCAAGCCTGTACCAGAAAAACAACTATATAGACTCTGAATTCTTTTCACTTATAATTAGCTGCTACTGAAAGTTAATTACTTTCAGGATCAAAGGAAACACAACTAGAAATAAAATGCAAGAATTCCTTTTAGATTTACAGCTTAAATAAATGTTTGCCTTCAGAGCAGATGGTCTGCTGCAGCCTTCCTAGAGGCTAATGAACTCAGGGCTCTTCAATACATATACACCAACTTTAAAGTTCACTTTGGTGGGCAAAGAAATGAGGTAGATTTTATTTCCTTTGGGAATGTCTCCTGAGAGTCTTTGTAAGGCAGAAGTAAAGACTCTTTGCATCTCCTTGGTTTTGTTTTATCAAAAGAACTAAGAAATTTTGACCCCTTTGAAAATTTATACTTCATCTACTTTCTTACAGAAATTTCCACTTGAAATTCTGATTTGATTTCTGATTTATCTGAGCAACAGATACATTTTATTATCGATTTATTGTTATTTTATGTGTTTTGCTTGCATGTATCTCTGAATGAGGGTGGCAGGTCCCTGGAATAGAAGTTACAGACAGTGAGCTGTAAGCTGCCATTTGGGTTAAGGGAATTGAACTCGTGGCCTCTGGAAGACCAGCCAGTGATCTTAACCAGTGAGTTATTTCTCCAGCCTCTCCCAGATGCATGTTATTAAGAAGCTTAATTTTGAGCGGGTGGTTATTGTGTTTGTTTTCATCCCTCTGTCTAGCCAGAGGTTTTTTTGAGTACTCTTACTCTTTTGAACTTAACACACTTCAAACACTTCTACACAAAATGGGTTTAAAATGTCAAATACGGAACACATAGAATTTCTATTGTATAGTTTTGATTTCTTTTCTAGTAATAGACTGTAATCTTTGAGCAATATGTTTTGGGAACAACAATCAGGTTGTGTAATTTTTGTGAAACTGTAAATTGTTGTAGTGGCTAAGTTAGATTAGAACCTTGGACAGAGAAGCAAGGATCACTTGGGAAAAGGCGCTTATAAACACAGATGCTCATTATAACGTATGTACTCAACCATAATGTAGCTGTAACTAGCCTTCAGCTGCTCATTGATGCTCTAACCATAGAAGTTTTCAGTTGTCACTCTACATCTTTCAGGCATTTTTCTTCCTTATCTATTGAAAGTATCAAACATTACATTGACATAGTCTTTCCCAAGTACTTAGTACTGTATTAAATAACTCAGATTATCTGATAAGTGCATAAAAGGGAAACAGTTGTAATCTCTTCTTTACTTAAAATGAGGTCTGGATGAGAGGATCAGAAGGTTTCTGGATTCACGTAGAATTTATGAAGTTGTCTGCTTTTGTTGTCTGATAGAATCAAATACCTATGTTTACAATTCTTATAGTAATATTTACTTCCTCTCTTTTTAACGCTGAAAAAAAATTGACCTAATGTTCACCTTGGTAGCCATCACTAAGTATATAGCTTAGTTATGTTAACCAGATACATAATATTGTAAGTTAAGTAAATATAGGTATTTTGTCTTAAAGATTGAAACTCAATACACATTAAAA
The DNA here is from genome assembly GCF_004785775.1 of Grammomys surdaster. Lineage (NCBI taxonomy): Eukaryota > Metazoa > Chordata > Mammalia > Rodentia > Muridae > Grammomys > Grammomys surdaster. The sequence goes on along the minus strand of NW_021620725.1, from coordinate 3,834,481 downwards.
ACCAACATCCTACTTGCATTTTATTTTCTGTTTCTACAAATTATCTTGGATATACATCTTTGTACTTGTTAGTTTTTGTTTTCTGACACAAATTAGAGTCAGTTGGGGTGAGGAACTTCCATGGGGGAACCTTATCAATTTGATATAGAATGTTGGAATATTGATTATTGAAAAGTCTGTTTCCTGGTTTGTCTTGTAAAAGATCAATTGTCCCCAAATACATAGTTGTGTTCTTGGTGTTGAATTTATCCATCTATTTGATGGTTCTTACTGCTTTGTTCTTGTGTCTTTGCTATGTATTTCACATCAGAATTGTGGGCTTCTAAGTTTTCAATTTTTTAATCAATATTCTTTTATATATATATATAAGGTTTCCTCAACATCTCATACATAGTCTGCAAAAAAATTGCAGTAATTGTCCAGTAGAAAGTTCATAAATCCCTGTTGCTCTATAGAGGGATATTTCATGATAACTATGTGCCTTCATCCATGATCCAAGAATTAATTCCTTATATTTATTTGTGTTTTTCAAAAAATGCTTTTAAGATTTCTGTAGGTGACTATACAAATTTCTCACTTAGTTGATTACTTTTTTGCCATAAGTTGTTTGCAAGACTACTGCAAATAAAATTGTCTTCATAATTTCATTTTCAGATTATTCATTATTGAGTTACATGCAAGACATAACTTTGTATATGACTTTTATAGCATGGAAATGAATTAATTGATTACATTAAATAGGAGTGTGTGTGTATGTGTATGAGCACGTGTGCATGTGTGTGCATATCTATTATTTAGATATTCACACACACAAATATTGATATTACTTTTTAGAAAAAATAATTTTGCATTTTTCTTGTATTTTGGGTAACTTTTATTCTATTTCATGACTAATTTTATTGCCAGGATTCCCACTACTATAGTAGATATCAAAATTGCAGGAATCCTTTATTGTTCCTTAAGTTCATGAGAAAGCTTTTAATTTTTTTACTATTGAGTATAATGTTTCCTCCGGCATTTACAATTTTATTTTTAAATGTTTAAATACTTTCCTCTACTTTTAAATTAATGTTATTAGAAATGTCCCTTTTTAAACATACTTTTGTTTTATGCCACTTGAAGTGATCATATAGGCTTGATTCTTCATTTTAATTATACTATAATGCATTTATTTTTCTATCTGAGATAGATACCATCCATTTACCCGAGGGAATATACTACTTATATTCTCCCAATCTACTTTTATACCATTTTAATTACAAGCAACTGTTAAGGTCAGTTCTAGGTTCAGGAACTAGCAATAGAGCAGATGCAAATAGTCAAGGAACAAGCAAGACAATAAACACAAATAGTCAAAGAACAAGCAAGGAAATAAACGTAGTCTCATGATCACTACCATGATCACTGTTTCTAAGAGAGTTCCTCAGCTAACTTTTGATTTAGTCTAATCTCCTTTTTCCAGGGATTTAGGCCATGAAGTTAAGTTCGGATTTGAAATTTTTTTCTTTTAAGGTGGGCATTAACATCAAACATTTGTCACCTAGAACTGCTTGCTACATCCTAAATTCTGACAAGTTTGCTTTGTTCTTATACTACAGTCTTACTGACAGAAGTCTCCTTTTCTATAACAATTTTGGTATCATAGTATTATAGTTGGGCTCTAAAACACAAAACCTATATGATCAAAACATAGTCCTCTCCTATCACAACTATATTAAGTCTGTACTGAATGTTTCTAAAAAGATAATAAAAAACAAAAAGAAACAGAAGGTTTTCCAATGACAAGGCAATGTCTTAGTTAATCATATTTACAGATTGATATAATACATAAACAATTCATTTTAAATATTCAGTTTATCTTGAAAATCCAAAATACTCAGGGCAATACATAGTAAAATTTTATTTTTGACAAATATTTATGCTTACAAAAAACAAAATGCTTTTGAAACTGTCTAAGTACCCACTGAATGATTTCTAAGTCTATTATGGTTTTGTTTCATAGATCTTATTTATTAAACACAGATTATGAAAAAGAAGTCTTGCTTATGCTTCAGTTATTCATAAACAGGAGTATATTAACAATGTATTGCAAAGTCAGCGATGTAGATGCAACAGTAACAAAGGTCTGGCTATTAGTACTGCTAGAACTAAAAACAAATAACAGAGAAAAGGACAGGACAATGATAGCGCTCATATTAATAGTTATGTTGAAACTTTGTTCCCTCCTCTCCACACCTTTGTCTAAACTGTATGACCTTTCAAATGTCCATCCACTGGGACTCAGATAATGCTTGCAACATATCCTAGTAGTACCAAAGTTTGAGTCCTCTTTACTATGGTATGGCCCAAGGTTAAAACGTTTGGAAAATGTTTTTCAATGAGGTTAGAGGTTAGCAGTTTTAACTCTTTCATACCTAGTAACCTTTTGTATTATTCTTATCTTTTATTTAATTTTTGTTTGCATTTTCATTAGAATTCATCAAGGGGGTGCCATGAACTAGGGCTTGAATTTTATTCAAACTTAAACAAAACAAAAGACATGAGAAGAATCAAGAAGGCTAAAATAAATAATCATAAAGTAGTAAAACAGCATGTAATAAATAACCTTAAGCTACATTCTCCTGAAAGCTAGTGGCTTTTTCACATTATACAGCTGAGCCTAATATCATGTTAATTTTCCATATGATTAGTCCAGACTACAGTCCCAAATTTTAAAATGGTATAACATCACACTTGGCTTATTTTTTGTTGTTGTTGTTTTGCTTTTATTTTTTTTACCCTTTACATTCCATTCACTACCATTCTCTCGATCACCCCTTCCCAGTCCTTCCCCATCCTCCCTCCCTTTCTCCTCTGAGCTGAAGCTTTATTTATTTGTTTATTTATTTATTTATTACATTAAAAAATACTTTCAGGAAAAGCTGTCTTTGAATGATCTGCTCTAAGTATATTTTCTAATTCAGAGTAATTCATGGGGGTGGGGGCACTTCTCTCAAACATGCTCCCTACTTGGTGTTATCCCTTAATTTTCTGTTCCTTTCCTCTATGAATGTAATTATCACTACTAAATAGAGGGAGGTCACCCTTCCTATCATTTTAAAGGGAAACTGTCTTGAATCCTACTATTCAAACCATATTCAGCAGTCAATATGAATGAATTGCATAAATATACTTTGGGGAATGTTCAAGTGTTTATATCTGAAGGGGAGAAAGGTTGTTTATATATATTATGGAGATACGGGGAACAGATATGTTGTTATTTTTTGTACATTACAGAAAGAGAATTCTTAAAAATGAAGTTACTTTCATTATGTTAGAAGATTTCTGGGAGATCAGCAAAACGGTCTAGAATCCAACAGGTAAAGTGGTCATACCACAGTGTAGAATCTGAAATTTATATAATATGGCCATTCTACCTCAACATTTTTATAACTTCATCCCACTTTAATAATATTAGAGTGATATAGATTATTTAATGTGAAAACCCTATCAGTATTATCTTGCCATGAACACCATAAAGACTGATAATTGTTTGTTTCATAAATAAAATTTTAAAACTCACATTTTTAACAGAAAATATCATAACAGAGGCAATGCCAGTTTATTCTATTTTTCTAGTGGCCCATTATGTATTTCAAAGCATATAAGAACCTGAAACCTTAGGGAAATACAAATTATCTTAAAACAATGATGCAGTAGCTTTTATAGCAGTCAAAATTATCTGATAAATGAGTTGGCGTTCCAGAAAAAGCTTTTGGAAATGGTTTCCTTGCAAGATAGTTCAAAGGACACACTGGCTCTCTCAACCATATGGTAATATTTTTTTCTGTTTGTGTTATGACCTACTCATCTATGGCTGTGAAAAGTTAGTGGTGAGTGCAAACAAATTATGGGGTTTATTGAATGAAAGAGCCATGATGAACAGGAAGCATTATGGGAGTCATGATAGTGGTGAGAAGTACAAAGAAATTATTGCTTTATTATATAGATTAAACATGAATTGGTGAAACAGGCAAAGTTGGATCCTAAATGTAGTTCTAGACAACTGAAAAATACTGTTTTTAAAATGTAAAGCTCAAATTGACCAATTAGACATGCTTACCACGATACATATACACATATAAATATAATAAAGTATATACAAGCCACCCAGAAGGAATAAAATTATCTCAGTAACAATATAGTATTATTTACACTTTAAAACATGGACACCACTACTGAAGGTTTATTCATATCAATGTCAAATAGAATAGAAGACTAAAGAATTAAAAAAATAAGAATTCTTTAACTACCATGGAGTCACATATTTAATAATATTTAAAGATAATACAGTAAGTTCTTGATAGTGGTATACATGTGATTATTTTAGGGATGCAAAGAATAGACATATACTCTTCTCTTATTAAAAAATGGTATTATGATTTCCCAAAGCAAATTATATTAAACTGTATCAGACAAAGGTCAAGACTTTTACTTCATATTGAATAGACTGAAAAGCTATAGGCTGAGATAGAACAGATAACCTAAATTTATAAGTTAAAATATTTGGATATTTTGCATGGAATAAAATTATATATATTGAGTCTGAAAATGTATGTCACCTTAAACAAGTTTCCTCATCTTTATAACTTAGGTTCTCAAATTTCAGAAGGACTATAATAGCATCTAATTTCCCATTTTCAAATGGTATAAGGATCACCGTGGTACTGCTCATGAAACAAGACATTTAACCTTAAGTCAATATTAAAAGTGACAGAAGCTATTAAAGTGGAAAGAACTCTTAGCTTGAGTCAACAGCATAGGCCATGTGGAATTGTCACTAACTATCCTCTGTGACCTTAGATGAGTCATAGTGTCTCAGGGCCCATGACTCACCATAAATAGAGAAAGATTTACACTCAGACTCCTGGTAGATAGAAGGTCTCTCATCTTGGAGATGGGGTGACTTTGTTGATGAAGTACTTGACATCCAAGCACAGGTATCTGAGTTTTGACCCCAGAACTCATATTAAAAAAAAAAGTTGAGGGTGAAGGCATTAGCTTTTAATCACAGTGCTGGAGATGCAGAGACAGAATTCCCATGGTTAACCTCATTGAACCTGTGAACTCCAAGTTCAATGAGAGACTTATCTCAAAAAATAAAATGAATATCAAAGAGCATCAGCCTGTATCTTCTGTGTACATACACCCTTACATGTGCTCTTGCACACATACCTGCATATTTGCATTGCACATGCACACACACACAAGGTCTGCTCCCCCTAACATAGACACACACACACACACACACACACACACACACACACACAGAGAGAGAGAGAGAGAGAGAGAGAGAGAGAGAGAGAGAGAGAGAGTTCTGTGATCTATATGTTTACTTCTGCTCATTGAAAACTAAGAAGTAAACCAGTTTCCAGACGAATGACATTAGTAGAAGGATCATCCATTGAAAACAGTATATATAATTAATTGATGAATATAGCAATATTTTAAAATAAAAATTTGAACATTATTAATTATCAAAAGCACTTTCTGGAGCTTTGCAGACTCTCTAATAGAATGGTCATCTTATATCAGCTTAAACATTTACTGTAAAGCAGTGGATAGAGGTAGCCACTGTGATTTATTTAAGGAAATACTGAAATCCAGTTTCCTTCAGTTCTCTTCTATAATAATTGTCACCACCTTCTGCTCAATACTTCATTCATGCCTCAAAAATTCTCTTAAATAGAAAGAGATCAGAGTTTATGAAGTTTATATTTTAAATACAATTGGAAAATGAATGATCATGAAAGGAATGTAAAGTTACAAAACTAAGGTGTTTAATTGCAATATTCTGTCTGAGAGACAGATTTGTAGTTGTGTCAGATCTGGAGTTGTACGATTTAGTAGATATGCAGGAGCCTTTGCCTTTAAGAATTCAGTGCATTTTTGATGGAAGAGGGGTTAGAAAGAGGGATCTTAGTCCTTGGGGAGAGGAGCTATGGAAAGTTTTATGCATCACTAATGACTGTCAGTCTATGAAGCTCAATGGCTTATAATGGTAAGGATACAACAACGTTCATGTCCTCAAGAGACATCACTCCTTTGCATTGGAAAGCTTCAGACTCCATTACTGTGTGTACTCCGATGACACCAAGTTCTTCGTGTACTTACCCTTTAATCAACTGTTCTGGGTGTTTGAATTTGGGGCTTTGTATTAGAATATATTTTGAGTTGCATTTTCTCACTATGTGGAAATAATTCTGAGGGTACAAAAGAAAGGCTCCTCCCCTCCCCGATAACCTGGGAAGGGTATTTTCTGACTTGTCAAGATGACTAGAACTTTTCCAGGTCTATTCTTCATATCATGGACCTGACAAGAAGAGACGTTCATTTCCAAGTTGAAGGTAGAAAGGAATGACCTTTCCCTTGATTGTGCCTTGGTCTAGTCCAGTTCTAGATCTATATACACATTTTATTATCTGATCTTTTCACCCAGAAATGTTCTTTAAAACTAAGGGTTTTGTGGATCCATGACTGGCTTGCAAGATTCTTTATATTTGCTGGAGTTGAATGATAGTTCAGTGAAACAATGGAAAAGATGAGTATGGTTTTTTTTTCAGTTCTTTAGTAGATACATTTAATAGTGAAGAGGCTTCTCAGAGACAGTGGCAGAAGCAGCAGTGTAGTGCTCATACCTTTATTCAGTTTCACTGAGTGTCTTTAAGGTTTCTTAGATGATACAAAGAGAAGAAGAAAGGGAGGGGTGAAGTAAAGGAGAGAAATTCAATAAAAGAAACATACAGGATCAACCACATGAGATGCAAAACAAAATTTTATTTCAGCAAATGAATAAAAATAAGTTGAAAATAAATTTAAAAAAAGGAGTACCTATAGTGGTTGAATAATACTGCATAACTTTATATTGATGTGGGCTTCAGCCTGTGTATTGAATTACGCCACAAATGCACATCCAATTCTAGGGCAAATATAAGCAGGTGCACAATAAAAATACAGGATAAAATTCCTTTCAACTATGCCACTAAAGATACATTTTGGATGTTCTATAAATGTCACGTTGTATTGTCATGGAAGATGAGAGTGACAATCTGCCCATTAGAAAAGTAACTTTGCAAGCAGAGACAAGGGCTCTGGAGTAAAACACAATGGAGGAAATAGGTCTTTATTTGTCAGTGGCAATGGGTAAAAAGAAAAAAATAAAGCTCAGCCAAGGAATTTTCCAGAGGTTACAAATGAGCACAAAATGAAGTCTTGTCAATGAAAGCAGTGCTGGATCTCCAGGAAATGGGAAAACAAAAACCACTAGAAACCCTGATGCTTCAGGAAGCTACTCACCAGCTACTCACACCTATGTTGCTAAACTTGTTCTTGCTTCCCATCAATTGGAAATTGGGAGAATTCTGATAATGTTGAAGTATTTTAATGGAAGCTTGCCAACATTTATTTCATTACCATGTAAAAACTAATCTTTCTAAAAGAAGAAATCAAATAATCCCTAAACTACATGCTTCAATGATGATAGATAAACTGTTGTATTATGGTGGATGCAATTTGTATATTTGGCTCAAATTCAGACATCTCTGGTAGGAGTGTGTTGGCTTTATATATAAGGCTTTTAAAATTCTTCCTTTATGAGTTAATCTGTAACACCTTTCCTAATTTGAAACTTTTGAACTACATTCTAATCATTTATAATTCTACATTGAATCCAATAGAATAAATATATTTCTTATATAAATTATATTTCTTTTTATGTAGCAGTTTTATAGATGATTCCTTAGACAGTTAACTTATATCTACATTTGGTCTACTGTAAAATTACTAAATTAACAGCAATATAATATTTTGGCCTGGATAAAAAATTTGATATGTGAGACTTAACTTTAGTTAAAAGATTTTCAAACTTCATCATGAAAGTTTTCACTTCCTTGTTAATTTTCTATCATAATTTCTTCATGAAAAGCAAACTCTACAGAAAATATAATCTCAAAGCATCTTCGAGTCAAACTGCATTCTGTACATTTTCTTTTTATTTTTTCAATAATGTCTACTCTTAAAAATATTTATCATTTATGCCACTATTTTATCAGTACATTTTGCACCCAAGTTGTTCTTGTAGGTGGTATGCTTTATTGATGATTACTGTTCTCCTCCAATACAACGCAAAGTACCTTAGAGCACAGTGAATTACAGTCTATATGTGTGATTCTTCTAGTTGGGTACCAGCTAAATTTCTTCATGTTCGCTGGCATAACTAAGTGCTGTCTTAAGCAATAGGTACTTATTGTCAGATGGTGGATGGAAATTATTATCATTAGTAATGCTCCATAGTGTTTAGGGGAATACCTTGGCAAATAACCCAATTAGATGCAACCCATTCCTCATACTTGGGGATTTTCTTTATGGCATAAGATGTCTAGTAGGAACATTCCTTCCCCTATTTTATGGTTACATCATTTAAATTCCTTTCATATGTACCTATATTTTAGGGAACTTCTACTGTAGTAAGTCCCCAAATAGATTTTTGAAAGATCTTTAGAGTTAATTTGCCCTTTTCTATATTTTCTCATTTACCCTGCCCTCCCATTCCTTTCTGCAAACAATAGTTTATCCTAATTTCTTATTTATCACATTATAATACTATATTCTATTTCTCCTTCCTTGGATCACCTCCTCCTTCTTCAAGGCCCCTTACTAGCTGCCTAACTTCTGTAGTGACTTTGATTGAAACATACATATCTAAAGCTTTAAAAGTAACATCCACCAATAAAAAAAAGTGCAACATTAAAAAAGATATTTTGAACTCACTAGGTTGCTTTCATAAGAAAAAAAATACTGTTTTTATTAACATGTAACTTTGCCATTTCTGAAATAAAAATAGTATTCTTTGTGTTATGCCTCTTATTACATATTTTAACTTTTGACTTATTATCTTAGTCATGTCAGGATGAAAAATGGATCTCTCAAGGTACTTCCATTATGTCAGATTGAAAAATCATTTCTCTTGACTGCTTTGGGCTGCTGCATGTTCAAAGCCCCTTTTGCCTCATTTCTCATGGTACTCTGTGTGGCTATGCTGCCTTCCTGCTCACAGGCCCATTTCCATTGAGGATGAAAAATCTCACACTCAGGGTCAGACCAGGTACATGTACGTGCAAAAATCTCCAAGCACTTGGCAATGATTTATTTAAAATTTTTCATCACTGGAAGCTATTTATTCCTTGAAATGTCAAGTTGAATATATTTGTAGTTATAATGTAAACTATATCATACCCATACTCACACCCCCACACCCCACATAGAGAGAGAGAGAGAGAGAGAGAGTCTGTATGTGAGAGAGAGAGAAAGAGAGAGAGAGAGAATGGAAGGAGAGAGAGAGAGAGAGAGAGAGAGAGAGAGAGAGAGAGAGAGAGAGAGAGAGAGAGACAGACAGACAGAGACAGAGAGACAGAAAGAGGTATATGAACAGAGAGACAGAGATAAGACAGAGAGAAACAGAGAGAATGGTATAAGACTTGATATGTAAGGAAGAAATCATTTTTCTCTCAAAATGCAATGATGGTTTACTATAGGAAACACTCCTGTGCATGAGCTGGATTTAAGTTTATCTGAGCCTTAGCAGTTGTTGTTAAAAGACTATAGTGCTTTCTCTAGGAGATATGAGACAATTGTAACTCTAGAATTCAATTCAGACTTCTGCATGTAGAGAAGAGGGAATTATATCACTCTGGTTCCAGTGATTTTTCTATCTGTCCTCAACACCTTCTCAACTTTTAAAATTCTCTTACCTTTGTGATACCTAGTAGTACAAAGGAGAAAGAGGAAAGGAGGAAGTAGTAAGAGAAGCTCTCTCTATTATCTGTTTGCCTATTCCTATTGATCTTCTTCTGTATACTCAGAGGACTTAGTTGGATAGGTCTCTTCTCTAAAATAATCTTGATCATTCCAGCTGGAAGGGGAAGGGAAGCTCCCTTCTCCAGACCTGTGGAAATTGTCCTAGGGCTTCAGCACTTTCTGTTTTGTTTTATAATTACTTTTTTTATAGCCACTGTGGATGCTTCTAGATTCTCAACCCTCTGACAGCCTGTACAAACTCATGCTCTACATAGCAGCCAAAGTACAGCTCAGTTGCCACTGCTGTTTTTATTCAAAATATCAGTTCAATGAATAAATGCATCACGGTGAGTCAGGAAAGCAGTGATAAATTAATGAGACTGTTAAACAGGAAAATTTAATGACAATGTCTGCTGTGATGAAATGCTCATCAAAGTGTAATGATTCACTCTTGAATCTGAAACAAAGGAAGCTTATATGTTTAAAGGGCATTTTAACTGGTAAAAAGTCACAGAGATATTAAATATTATTATAGTGACCCTTATTATAGAAAATTGGCATTTCTACCTAAATGGCACTCTATATAATTAGATTTTTCAATAACATATTAAGCAAAAACACTGTTCTTGTAGGTTAAATCTGATATTCTTTGGAATAAAGGGAATGAAGCAGGAAATTCTAAAATAAAATATAATATTGATTTGGCATTAAATTTAATGACAAACAAGAAACGAGTACTGTTGGCAAGAAAATAATAATAATTACATTTCTTTTAAGTTCCCCTTATCAAATTAAGTTTTAATTTTGACTAATCTTGGAGTCTGTATAATCTGAAAACCTTATTTTATGTATAAAAATATTTAAATAATAAAGACACTAAGTGGCTTAGATAACAAGACCCAAAGTCAGGAAGACAGGAAGACGTGTGGAAAGAATGTATCATACATCTTGAATAAAGTACAGATGACATAATCCACAAGAAGCTTCCATTGTGCTTTTGGCTAAATAAATTGATGTTTAGAAATGTATGGTTATTATACCCGTAAGAGAAAATAAGAAACTGTAATAACAAAATAAGATTTTACTTCTAAGTACCCTTTTATTAATGACATGTCAGTTTTACATAACATAGGTTGAGAATGTATTTGTGTCACGGTCATATGGTCAGCTGTAGTAAAGCAACATTGAGAAAATAGAAAAAGGAATGGAGAACTTACATTTTAATAGTGGCTGGAGAGATGGCCTAGTGGTTTAGAGCATTTGTTGCTCTTGTAGAGAGGTGCATTCAGTTTCCGACATCCACACAGCAGCTAATAGCATTAATTCTAGGGCATTCAAGTTGCTCTTGTGACCTCTAAGGGAACCAGGCATACACATGGTCCAAATGCATACCTGCAGGCCATTTCCTCATATACATAGTAGAAATTAATGCCAAACAATCATATTAAAGGCAGAAATGCTGAAATCCTTGGTTTTATTGTGATTAATTTGTTTGAAAACATAAATGATTTGATTGTATATCCATGTTAGTTTATTTACAAGACATCCTTAATTTTTCTTACTCATCCATTTATTCATTATTTTATTCCAAACAAAATTGGAATAGCATGGACAAATGTAGACAAGACCTTGGTTTCTTTATTAGGATTTTATTCATGGTGGATACAGCATGGGAAGAAGATATTGAAAGATTCCATTATTATTTCATAAGGGTTAGGCAAAACATCATTGCATGGCATCATCAGCAAGGTGGGGGTAGGGACAGTATCTTTGGATAACATCCTCAACAAGGTAGGAGAATGCTGAAAGAAAATGATCACCATGCTCTGATGCAATAATTGTGCTTAGTGCTTACAGACTCGTCTTATATCATGTTATAGAAGACATCATTTGAAAGGGAAATAGAAAATAGAGAAATGAAATTCTTTTGTGATTTAAATCAGTGTCTCACAGAACAGAGAAAATTGATCTCTGGGGTTCACAGATATACCCAGAATACCAACCTTGAACTAATATTTGATTTTTATCTTGCCAATGTGTTGTAAGTGAGCAGCCCTGGGAGGTGGAATGCTCATCTGTACTATGTATATGTATATGTAACTAACCTGTCCAGCCATGTCCTAGCCAATATTGTCCTCTGAAAGTCTTGATAAACCTACTCTCTATTCCAGACCAGTGCATTCCCTAAAGTGGAAACCTTTTAATATGTTGCTCTAGAAATAGATTTGAAAAGGAACCTTAAACAAAGAAACCAGCATAAAACGTGGTTTCATCATGTTCTCATTACTTCCAAGTTGAGTACGAAAAATAAACTCAAACTTCTTACTTCTCCTTCTTCAGGCATCTGATCTTTTCTCTGCTATGGCATAGAACATACTCTTTTTTTTTTTAACTTAAAAAAACTCAGAGACAGGCTTTTATGCATATTCATGTATACTTGATTAATAATTGATGAGAATGCCTAGGGCAGGTGGTAGAGAATAAAAAACCTGTAGCAGGGAGCAGGGTAGAAGATCTCTCACTAACCTCCTTCCCAAGGGGAAGAGAAGCAGAGTCAAAGCCAAGGGGTGGGGGTGGGGCCAGCAAGGAGTTGAAAGTCATCCCACCCTGCAGTTTCCCTGATTTACATATTTAATTGCTTCCTGTCTTTAGCAGTTGGGCTCTGTGATTCTGACACATTTTCTGAGAAATTCATCTGAAGATCAAAAAAGTGCATAGTGGAGGAATGGAAAACTGAGCTGAAGCCTGCAGAGATTCAGGAGCTGAGGCAGAGCCTTTGCCAGTGTTCTGTTCTCTGGCTGTCAAATAGTTCTAAGAACAGTTAATACCCAATCCTAGCCTCCCACAGAGAAAACAGCCTGTGATAGGGCAGGCCAGGCCAGCACCTTCAATTTGGGTATATATATAAATGAAATCTTCAATGTATTGTTTTACTATATTACATCTCCCTAATTTTTTATGAGCTTGTATGGTTTACCAAATATTTTCCCTTAATTCATCTGAGGTTAACATTATCATTTCTGTTTTTCTCATGGGTGTGCTCAACTAGGAAGAACCCACACGACTTGTCCAAATTTTGCTGAATCTGGAAGCCAGTAGGAAAAGCAACCTGTCAGGTGTCTAGTATAGAACAGTTTGTTCCTAACAGAGGATAACACAATGTTTGGATACAGTGCACACAGATTTTTGTCTTGAATTTTCAGTGTTATCACATGATGCTAGAAGTATCATACTATTTCGTGAAGCTACATAAAGTAATGTCATCTGATGAGTCATATTAATTTTAAAATTTGAAACTGCTATGTGACTATCTATTATGAACAATAGTATTTACAGTGTTTTAAAACCTATATAAATTTCCATGGATTCTTACAGATTTAGCCAATGGTCGGTCTAGGAAAGAGGAGTCATTCGGTTCTCTTAATATCACATCAAAAGGAAACCTGAATTTCACAAAGATATTTTTAAATACTACTTCATTTTCATAACTTTATCTGAGTTTATGCCAGTGTGGTCAAATTTGTGACTGTAGCACTGTGAGAGAAGAACTGTACATTGGTTATGGGACAAGAACCTAAGAATGAGAGATTCCAGACAAACTGAGTGATGAGGGCCTTGGCCGTCTGATTCTCTCAGTCCCAAGCAGCACACTGTAGGCAGTGCTTTTCCAAGTACAGAAGCTGAGGCTGAGTGCTCTGCTCATGCGGAGTGTGCTAATCGGCCAGGCCAAGGTTCATTTTTCATCATGATTTTTCCCTATGTAGAAGATAATAGTTTATTTATGATCTTGGTAGTGAAAATCAAAGTAATATTTAAAAAAAACAATGACAATTCTGGCTGTACTCATTTTCTGTTGTGAAGGCAATGATAAATAATAAATGAACAGTTGATGCATATTTTAACAGAAATGAATCATTGTATAAATGTTAACTACTTATTTATTAATACTTAACTTCTGTTTATAGTACTTACTGACAAGTATAAAAACAAACAATTTTTTTTCTGTATTTCCTTGACATACTCAAGGAACCAAAGAAAGCCCACTCCAAATTTTTCAGATGTTACTATCCACCATTATAGTTTGAACTACCATTTCTTGAATCTTTATTTAGCATTTCCAATTGTTAAATATTGATTTTTATATGATGAGCTTCAAGAGATAGCACTGTAGTAAATCTTGAGTTTTCCATAATCCCTTTCTTTAATAAATTACATTTTTAATTTCATCTAGTTTCATATGTGGTTGGGGCACAGAGACTAGGTTTTGGAAATGTGGTAATTGGGTGCCATTGTTATTGTTTTCAGAATCCTTGTCTCTATGCTTCTCATCTAACCAACTGGCCAAATAATGGGTCAATGTCTCCATCATTACAACATCTGTTCCCTTCTGATTAATGATATGCCCACCAGTTACTTTTCCTTTCAGGGTCTTTGTTCTTGGGGTTATTATTATTATTATTATTATTATTGTGCATGTGATACTTGGTGGATCTTATCAAGCAAGTAGAGGCTTCAGTTCACAATTCTGAATTTTGGTAGAGAAAAGAAGTCTCTCTTTGACAGCCTGTTGTCAGATAGGGTGAAATCATTTTAGACTTGAAGCAATACTGCAATGTGTTTCCTCCACCCTTGACTCATATGTGGCTTATATTTTGGTGCCAGCTGAACCTTCATGGTACCCTTTCCTTCTCAGTAATTGCTTACCCTGCTTCACCCAGTTACTGAGTAATTGACTTCTAGAAACTGAGTTACATTTTTTAATCCCAGGACAAAACTAACAACTTAATTTAAAATTTAAATACCTCAGAATATCTTTTAAATTTTGTAACATACTTATAATCATATGTTGCAAGATTTTATTTATTTTTTTATTCTTTTTTTTATTCTGGGTGTTGTCTGCATGTATGTATGTGCACAACATGTACAGTATTCATCGATGCTAGAAGAGGGTGACAGAAGCCATGGAACTGAACTGAGCTGCCACATGGGTGCTGGGAACTAAAATCAGTTTCTTGGCAAGAGAAGTTATTGGTCTTAACAGCTGAGCTATTTTTCTAATCATCAAAATTTTATTTTATTTATTTAAAAATTATTCTTTTCTCTCTATCTCTGGCCATACAATACTTATAAACCAGTTTTTCCAAGAGACCTTACAGTTTTCTAGAACTTCCCCGCTCCATTTGGGGTTCTCATTGCTATGGGTATTACAAAAGCAAATCACAGGATGGAAAGAATTGAACAATCTAGTAGATACTAAAGGTAACTGTAAATCACATTTCTATTAAATGACTCTAAGGAAGAAGTTCCTCATGATTTCCTACTGAATTTGAATCAGTGGAAACAAGCATGGAATACGAGAATGGATACAGTGTGAGAATACTGAGCGTTAGTAAACAATGAGGGGATTTCTGAATCACTGCCTTAAACTGTTACCAACAATGTGCTATTACACATTTGATTTATTTTAATTTGTATACTGTCAGTGTTTGTTACATTTAAAAACTGATACACAGAAGTTTTCTTTAACAAATGACAGCATTATGAGACTAACAGAGAATGTTTATAATTATTACAGAAGAACAGAAAATTCTATGATTTGAATTAGTTAAGAAACAGGAAAGACAAAAGCATCAGTGGAACAAAGAAGCCAGCAAAAGACTGTGAAGTTATGTATCGTCTGTTTTCAGAGCCATGTGATTCTCTGTCACAATGGAAGGACAATTCAGAAAGACAAGAAGAGTCAAAGGCATTGGTGGGAAAACATGGTATAAAACTATCATTATAAACATTGAAAATAGCAGTTCAAGAGTGGGGGCTAGGACATGCATAGTCAAATAACACAGTCCATATTTCCTTCCAACACAGCTTACTCTACAGCAAGGCTTCACTCCTATACTGTTACATAAACCAAATTTCTACACACATTGCAGGTCTCTGTGTGGAAAAACACTATGCTCTGTACCATTTCATATATGAAAAGTAATGTAGGCCTGTGAGTTGCAAAATGCCATTGAACATTTTGAAAAGGGATTCGTTTTTATTTCAGACTAGTTTGGAATCAGGTCAGGTGAAGGTAAGGTGAAGCCATATAAAGATTTCAATGATAGAAAAACAGTGATGTTCTTTCTCATAAAAATATGGTATAGAAACAAAACAATATGCCAACATAGTTGAATATGGGAGCTTCTGTTTGATCATCATCATCAACAACAACAAAAAACCCTTCATCATGTAATGTGCATGATCAGTGCGCTGAGGTAATAGTTGACCACACCTAAGTTCTACTATATGCAACAATTTGGACTTTCATTAGGCAAGTTGAGTAAGATAAATGCTGTGTGCATAACAAGACTCTCACGGGCAGTACCATGTGACAATGTCTCTGTCATATACTCTCTCAAATGGCTCTCCAGATATGACTAAATTTGAGGTTTCACAGGGGAATTATGTCAAAACAGAATTCAGCAGGAGATGTTTCCAGACTGAAGAATGCACAGGGCATCTCTGTTCTGCTTTTGTTTTACAGAAGAGGATGACGTGTCTTAACTGCCAATACTCCTGGTGTGGTTTCTGTGTTCCTCTGGTATTCCGTGTCTCTACCATCTTACTGTATCAAGATATGGTTATTTAATAAAATTGCCCTCACACAGTCAAATCATACATCCACGTAATCCTCAGTTTTAGTCTTTAGTAAACAAAAACAAATGAAAGTGTGTCTGTGATGTATGTTTGTGAGTGCAGTTGCCCTCAGATGGCAGAAGACAGTGAAAGATAGGTTGAAGCTGGAGTTACTGATGGTTGTCAGTCACACAGCATGGGTGTTCAAAAGCAAACTGGGGTATTTTGAAAGTGATAGTTCATTTACTGAACCATCTCTCCAGCTTCCTACTCACACCTTTCTCCACTGACAGTACATGATATCATCAAGCGTAAGGATAAATAAGCTGTGTCTCCTTCGCATATTGATTCATTAATCTAGTAAGGCATCATGTGGAATTTTACTTGTACTTTCTTTTTAATCCTCTTTGCGTTCACTTAGCACATTTTTTGATCATCTCTTTTTGGCTTTAACACTTAATGACCCAGAAGGAATATCTAAAATCCAGTCTTCTGGGGTCAAACACCTGTCTTAGCAGTAATGGCCTGAGGAAGAGTTTGGTAATATAAATGTAAACAAGGCTGTCCTCAAAGGAGATATTTAAAAAATGAGGCACATAGGAAAAGCATGTTTATGGGAGGAGGGCGAGAACAGAAGGACCTCTGGAGCTTATCCACTCTATTTGGGTGTACATTACTTTCCTGCTTTAGCAGCTTTGCCAACAGTAGAAATGTAAGCCAAATACAGATGAATTAAGTTTTCTACATGCCATCATTAACAGAGTCTAAGTGAGCTAATAAAACAAAATCCAGTGGCGACCTGATGTGGCCAATGATCTGTTCTCTGAGGCCTCCCTGTCTGCGTGTAAATTCTGTCTCCAATAAGACTTATGAACAGAATCTTAGCCAAACTACTATCATTTCCCAGCCTCGGTTTTTTCATAAACAATGCAGAAAGAGTAGCATGAGACATCTACTTCCTTTGGACTCTTTGAAAATATAAATTATTCAATACTGGCCAGGCATTATGAATAGAACTTGTAGAGTAGTTGTCTTTGTTATTCTTCAGGATCTGAACTAGACTTATTTGGTTTTGGGCTTTGAAGACTAGCATGTTTGTACTCCCTTCTAGTCTACAAGTTTGACAAATGATATAAAAGTGTTTGTAATCTTGGCAGATTTTAATGCATAGGTTCAACACTGGGTATGGTTTCCTTTTTGGATATGTCTTGTAGTGAAACATCTCAATTCTGATACTGCCTAGGACTTGCTCTATACCTTTGACAGCAAAGTTTGTCAAAAACAATTCAAAACAAAGAAAATAATATCAAGCATTGTACGGCTAGTGAATGTAACTTATACCACTTTTACATATGAAAATAATAATTCTTGATGAAAATAGGCTAGGTGATCTCTCTCTCTCTCTCTCTCTCTCTCTCTCTCTCTCTCTCTCTCTCTCTCTCTCTAAACAGTAGTGTGTTGTTCTATTGTACCAAATTAAATATATAAAAAGTGTTCCTAGTAAATTATGACATATAAAGAGTCACGACCTTTTGCAGAACAGGTAAATGATGGAAGTTTGTGAGTATCCTTGAGGCTGAAATTCTTTATTTGAAAACTAAAAAGTGTATGGACTTTTTATAAAGTATAAAGTATAGCACTAGGATGGCACAAAGTTTCTAGGTGACTTCTCTCCTCTTCAGAGACTAAATGCTATGATACAAATAAATTTTCTTTCAGCTGAAGATTCTACACATTTAACATACATATATCTAAGAGTCATAAATATACTCACTATAGATTATATTTAAGAATATTTGTCTTGACACTGTCATTTCTGTTTTAAAAATTACTTGCTGTTTTATTATCATTGGAGACAGTAAGTGGTATTTATTGGGCACTCATGCTGTCAGATTAGCTTGTTAGGAGTCATAGTGGGTGTTCCTTTCCTAGATTTATTGTCATTTTCTTCTGTACAGGTGGGACAAGGGGCTCTGAATTTGTGTTTTGGTATTTATACATTATAGTAGAGAAATGTGAATTGTTATACCTGGTTGAAAATATAATTTTCACTTTCTTAACAAAAAAGGTTCAGTGGAGGATGTGAAGTTTTGTCTTAGGTACTGTTTTACTGCTTTGTAAAGACCTTGTAACCAAGGCAAATTTATAAATGAAAGCATGTAACTGGAGGTAGGGTGGGTAGTTGCTTACAGTTTCAAAAGATTAGTCCATTATCATCATGACAAGGAGCATGTCAGCATGCATGAGAAGCAAGGTCCTACAGGAGTAGCTGAGAGCTACATCCTGATTCATAGGAAGGTACGGGCATTTGAAAGTGACTGTTGTGGGGTTATGACCTCAAAGTCCACTCCCGCTGATACATCTCCTTCAAAAAGGCTTCCCGAACTCCCACAAATCCATTCCTCTTAATCCTTCCAAAGAGTTCATCAACTGGGGACCATTCAAGCATATATGACCTATGTGGCTACTCTCAGTCAAAACAACCATAGACTAGTTATGCACATTGGTGAAAAATCATAAAAGGTCAATTGTTTTAACATGAGATTAAAGTTGCTTCAATATTTGAGATAAGAAATCTCAGGAAGCATCCTAAGTATATAACGTTAATATATCAAATAGGCTGAGTGACAGAAGAGATTCAATAAGAATTAATTACTACATATTGCACTATGAACTATTAATAAGGGCAGCATGCTGTTGTGATCTTATTTCTAGGGAGTAAAAAGCAAACACCTGTTTTCTTACACATGCAGTCTCTCTCTCTCTGTGTGTGTGTGTGTGTGTGTGTGTGTGTGTGTTCTTGTGGGCTATAAAATATGAAAAACAACACAGAGAAAAGATAGCAATGGGATACAAGTAATATAAAATCAAGAAGGGGTAACTAAAGGGAGAAGATGAGGGAGAAGACCTAAAATAGTAAAACAACAAGGCTAGGAGAGGGGAATGGGGGAGGACAATAAATAAGAACAAAGCATAATGATACATTGCTATGAAAATGCAAAGTGAAATCCATTACATTGTATGATAGTAAAATTAATTAAAAATAGTATCTGGGGGGACTAGGGTTGTAGCTAAGTGGTACAATACTTTATTAGCATGCACTGCCTTTCAACTCTAGTATGATAAAGCAACAAATACATAAATTCATAAAAACATAAAGTAGTTAACATATTGAGCTGGGTCTGAAGATACATACAGGTCATCTGTAGAGTACATGCTTAGCATATACACTGCTAGAGGTTCAGGCTCTGGCACAAAGCCAAGTAAACAATGAAACAAAAGAAATAAGCAGATGATGACTTTGGAGAATAACTAGGGATATACTTGCTCCTTTTGCTAAATTACAGTATGCCTTCATCTCGAGAAACAGTGCTTGAGTTTCTTTTCTCTAGATGCATTAATCATGCAACTATTTACATTCAAATATTGTTTGTTCTTTAGTTTGACTTTTGTCATTATACTTTTTCAAAGATTTATATCCATCCATCTGGTTGTTATTTCTACGTTCAGTATATACTAATAACACATTTTTTACAACATATTTCTCTCTCTCTCTCTCTCTCACTCACACACACACACACACACACACACACACACACATATACAAACACACACACACACAAAATGAGAGAGAGAGAGAGAGAGGTCGGGACGCAATGGAACCTTACAGACATGTTCATATTGAATTTATTGAGTTGTTTCCATTTCAGTCACCCACATCATTATTGATAACTAATTACTGTCATCTAGATTTCATTCAGTAGCTAATTTACAGAGAAATATATGAAATCCACCATTTACTATCTGCCATTAAGTGACACACGAAAAGTAGATCTTGTTGTTTCTGGGAAGGTCCACATCTGAATGTCACCTTTCTATGTCAGTCTTATGAGAAGGGTATTGCTGATTCTTTAGGACGGACAATCTCAAGCCAGAACTGTAACAACACTAATGGTTACTTCTAGACAAGTGTTTGACCCCATTCTTTGCTCCACCCTCTTTGACTAATGGATGTGCTGACTGTAATAGCCACTTGCAAATTGAATGTTATAGTAATTAAATTGTTTTCATTTGGAATATTAAAATTATATAATTTTAAATTACACAATAAACCACTGTATTAGTACCATACAGCAATTCAATCAGAACTCCATAGAAAACCTAAAACTCGAGTTGTTATCTATTCAGTACCTACACAACTGTTATTCTTAGTCATCCTGTTTTGTTCTTATCACTTCATAGTATTGAAGGCCATGCATAAAGCTTACAGATGGGTAAAACTCATAAAGACACATATTCATGGAGAGCCTTGTAATTTTGGTTTTGGTTTTCAGTGATACAATATCATGCCAACTAGATTTTCTTTTGATTTCCACCTTGAGCGTCCATAAAATGTCTACCTATTACATAAATTATATCTGTATGTTTTACCTGGCTTCTCTGTTAAATCAGAGACAAGCTAATTTCTCTCGAAATTGGCAGTAAGCTTTCCACATATCTTTTTTTAAGTTTTGTGACAATTAAAAATTTCAACAAAAATGTTTGTTTTCAAAGTTCCTGTTTCATTTAGGTATTCAGTCCTAATGTGATCCAGCCTAAGCCTAGGTATATAATACTTCATAAATGATCCAATGTAGCCTATATTATACCAGAACAAAAAGAAGGCTGATTAAATAGAAGTGTACTAGGAGATATAGCTCAATGGCAGAATATTAAACTATCATATGCAAGGCTTTTGATGTGACGGTTCCCAAAACTTTGATAAGAGGGCAAGCATGGAAAAGGGACTCATCTCCTATCATTGTAAACACTCAGATCTTGACTGTAACAAGACAGAGCCCAGAAGTAGAACACAACATTTTAAGTCTTTTAAGTATGAACAAAGTAATTTTTAAATGGCAAAATCCACAGATTTTTAAACAATAGTATGTATTTTATAATTTTTATACATATTATGCTACAACAAAATTTTATTTATAAGTCAGCTTTCAAAGAGAAAAATCATTGGGAATCTTAAGTTACATGTAAAAGTGTAATTATAATGTGTCTTTTGAAACTGTGAACTTTTTCTCATTTCTATAAATAGATATCTAAATGGCTATAGTCAATATATTTGTTTTGGCCAGTGTATAAGTCCTACCTGTTTATCTGTCTGTCTGTCTGTCTGTCTGTCTTATATCTATCTATTACCTTCCTACCTATCTTTTCATCCAGCTACTTTTATTTGTTTTGTGATAAGTTCTAATTTTATCACTTTTTAAATTAATTGAATTAAGTTTCTTGTCACTCATCTATCATCACCATTAATCTTTCCTACTCTTCCATTTATTGTGCCTGAAAAGAGAAAAAAATTGAGAATTATTTTTGAGTTTTAAAATCTACATTATTATAGTGATATCTAGTCCATTTTGAAATTTACTATTCATTAAATGGAGAAACAATAAGAAAAAAAGATAAAATGACATCTGATCTAAGACATTTTCTGGTCCAATTTAACAGGACATTTCTATTGCCTCTGACTGTAGGTTTATGAACCTCTAGGGGAGACTAGAGAAAAACCGAGTTCTAATTGTGCTTTGTTAATGTGATCATTTAAGTGTTTCTTATTCCAACACATTATTTTCAATAGCCATTATATCTTTTTATGGTCAGGTATAAATTGCTCTTTTTTCCCTTCTTTCTCTGTCTTTGGAATGGATGCCAAAATTTCATCAAGACACATTAAAGTAAATGTGGTTCATTGTGTACGAGCTTTATACTCAGCAGTTACAAGGCCAGTGCCTGTTTAATGAATGGCTATTCTACAAGATTAGAGATTTCTCTCTAAAGACTTATAAGAACATACTCCCTTGGCCCTGAAGAGCAACTGTTGTTCGTTGTGTATATGGGGAAATGATAAGAAGAGTTGCAAAAGTCATAGGTCTTGTACACAGCAGAGACTTTTTGACAGCTGAAATGACATGTCTTCCTTTTATTTGGCTTGAAAGCATGCACTAGAATGCTATCTGTGACTGAATGAAATGAAACATCTTCTGATTTAGTTATTTTCCATATGCCTTCCTCAACCTTCTGCATTACTCTCTTTGTACCTCTTCTTTTCTTCTCCTTGCATGGTTCTTACTGACTATGGTCCCTTTTCCCTTTCTCCCTACATTTTAAATCCACCATGGAGGTTCGTTTTAATATATTTTGTAGAGGAATTAAGAATATCAAAAAAGTAAAAAGGCATATAAAACAACATTAATAATATAATCATATATAACTTACATTTAAATCACAAAAATATTCTTGATTACAGTGCTAAAGATCCATTTTGAGACTTTTCCGAAGAGGTAACTGAATAAATCTAACACCATTGCCTCACTGGTAAAGGTAGTGACCCATGAGGAGCCTACTAAGGTGCTATTGTCTTTTTTACTTCCTTTTGAACAGAATTGATCAAGGGTTTTTTTTTGGAAAGGAGATAAATGTCTATATTAAACAGTGTTAATTATTGAAGAGCAATTGGTTACTGTTGGTTCAATCACATCAGGTGCATTTGGGAAAAATTTATGATTTGTCATGCAATCAAAACTCAGAGAGATCAAGTCGTGAGCTATTTTAGTTTCTAGTATAACTTCAGCACAATTGCAGTCAATGGAGAAGCATGAGCTTGTGCTTGTTTCATGTGTTTTTAGTTTAAATTTAGTGCCATGTTTAAATTCAAGGGCCCTTGTACCATTCAGTGCCTTGCTGGCCTTAGGTAGATCATGCCAGCTAAGTGCAATCTGTAGACATGAGGGCTACAGATATTTGAATACAGAATACATTGTGACTTAAAACAAGTAAGAGAAGAAAAAAGAAAAAAAAGATAGAAAAAGAAAGAAAAAACCCAAGGAAGAGAGTGGGAAACTCTTGATAAACCAGATAAAATGGAGATTACAATATTAATCTGAATTTCAGATAAATAAGAAACCATAACAAGTATGCTCTATAGAATGGGGCGCACACACACAAACTAATATAATTAGAAAATCTAATTTAACTGATTTCTTATGACCTAGCTTGCTAATTCTTAAAAGGACCTTATAATACAAGATACCATAGATTCTCAGACTATGAGGCAAATAAATAGGTCACAAAGACAGAATTTGTGTGGGTGGTAGATAAGCCTAAAAAGTAAAAATTAAACATAATTTTTACTTCCTTCTCTTACAAACCCTAAGGTCATGGTTTTATTCTGCTGAAAAGAGAGAAAGAGCTTCTATTTTACATTATTATTTCAGGTGTATGTTTAATTGAATGGAAAAAATCTGACTTATCATGACATACAAGAGAAAACAATCTGAAATGATAACTTTCTAGGAAAATATTGGCATCACTGGCTTTTGAACCAAGACATATGTGCATGGGGAGTTGCACAAATATGTGTTTGGAGAGTCCATATTTATAATTCAAAAATGTTCTTTGGATTAGGTTAATGCTGATTTGCAAATAGACTTCCACATGTAGGGAAGAGGTCTTCTTAGTCTGTTCCCTACCAAAAGTAGCAGAAATCTATCATATTCCTCTATACTACAGAAATATCTGACGATCAAGAGCAGATATTGGGCTTTTTTTTAAACTAAGAAATGGTCTAGAAATGTATGCTTTCAATTTATTTCTTCCTTGAACAACATTGAGAATGCCTTATCACTTGATTATAAATTAGTTAACTACTTTAATCTTCTCTGATAGATTAACTACTTTAATCTTCCCGGTGATTACCAGTCATATAGAGTCTTTGGAAGAAATCTATAATGTCAATCACTTTAATGTAATTAAGCAATATTTATATCATTGTGGTTAACACAAGAATTGTGGTAAGGATGGGAATCATTATAAACCTGTTCAAGGAAATGATCATCTGCCCCTTATATGGGACATGTTATAGCATTTCTCCAAATAAATCATTTGGTTGAAAGCCAAAGATATTCTCTCTAGTGATTGTAAGGCTTTATTCTCTTTATTTTATTCTCTGTGGTACATATGAGATAGTAGACACGAATTTTGAAAGTATATTAAAAAATAGAATTTTCTTATTCACACACTCACATATATATCATATATGTGTATGTGTTTGCATGTATGCTGCATTGTATGAATCTCAATGAGTAGTATGTGTCGAAGATGTGGAAGGAAAGATGGCTATTAGTCACAAGCACTCTAGTGAAAATAATTCTTGGATCACACTGGAGCCTTAGCTGGGTAGGCCTAAGCAAGTCTTTATTTGTGAAATGATAGGCATTTGAACTCAATGATGGTTTGCTGAGTATGGTGTGTGACAACGTTATGTTGATATTTTTGGGAAATAATGAGTTACTCTTTGAATGTAATGTATTGAGATTGCTGTGTTGAAAACCAAGACAGGGAAACAAAGAATAAATTAACCCATACAGGCTAACAGGTTATAAAAGACATGTAAAGATTTTCCTTCAGTTTATAATCTAATTATACATGTAGCCAGATCTCAAATTGCTAGTTATAGGAAACAAGATGAGTTATAGGTTAGCTCTTTTATAAGGCTCTTGTCAAAATGTTCAATCCAGAAAGGTTCACAAACAAACAAAAACCCCGTGTGAATTAGAGTTCTCCATTTCACCACAGTTTGTATTTTATTTGCCCATATTTATATATATATATATATATGATTCTACTTAGTTGAAATTTATGAGTATTTATTGTTTTTATATATGTTTATTTATAAAAATTTTATGTAATGTGTAGCCTGTATTTTATTTCACAAGAGGAGAATTTTATTTCTAAGAATAGGAATTTAGTAAACTGTTTTTTGATGACTTGAAAATAATTTGTTTGTTTTATAAAGAAGCTTATTAAATTTTTGACACTTGAGAAAAACCAATTTTCAAATTTTCAATGAAACTGATTCATGATTAAACATTTAGTATACAGAATGTGACAAATATTTAATCAAAATTTCTTATTGATAAAGGTTCCATAGATAGGATATGGTTTTATGTTTATACTTATATTTTGCATATAATTACTTTTCCCAATTCTGCTGATGAGAGCTGGTAACATATGGACACTTTTCTTTATTCTTTAACTCTAAGAAATCTCATCTGCAGAATCAAGAGTGTGAAGATAAGATGCATATTACATGCTGTGACTTTTCCCTATATCCCTAAAACTCAAGGCCAGAATAGATCTGTTGCAGTAAATATTTAAAAGGATAGCACCCCATCTGTCTTGTGTTACAGAGTCACCATGTTCCAGACTAGGCTAGGCCTGATTTCACAACCAGGTGTTTTCTTGCTGCTGCGATGGCTCAGGCCTCCAGCTCAGGTGGCTAGAAACACCGGACCTTCCAATCTTCCAGGCAGTCTCCACAAGACTGGGCTGAGCCCAGACCATCCTGTCATCCACGCAGTACCCGGTAGAAATGAAACTCTAATATTTAAAGATTATCCAATAGTTTTATATATTTGCTAATGCTCAAATAACAAGATGCCCACACAATTAGAAGTGTTAACCAATTGACTAACCTAGATATAAGTTATTATCCAGGACTACTCCAGATACATGCATGGCTCTCCATCGAGCCTACATGTCTACCTCTTTGTTCCTTCTCACCCTTCTCCTCTTCCTTTTCCTACTCCTCCTCTTCCTCTCCTTACTCCTCCCATCTTAGCTCCTCCCAACTCACAGGGAAAATATGCTGCTACATAGATCATCAAAGGAAAGTGTAAACTTTTAGATTCCTACATCCTTCAGGGTAGTTCACTCTAATTTTCTGAGAAGCATCTGTTGAAAGTATGTGAGAGATATGTGCAGAAGAGGGCTCTAATTAGGTGGTACATGAAAAATTCTTACGTGTAATTGTGTTAGTACAGTTTCTGTTAATGATTCAATAGCATACACCAATTGATTAATAAAAGATTGATTTCACTCGAGCTTATTCTTCTGGAGGCTATGCTTCAGTAACATAACCAGTAACAGTCTTATGGATAGATTCCCAAGCAACGTGGAGGATCACACAGAAGGTACCAGGAGCAAGGGACACATGTGTCTGTCTGGTCTGGGTACAGTTTGGGCTGGTTATATTCTATGGGGTGATTCATTGTATGGAACTTCATGAAATGAGTCATATAGACTGGGAAAGATGATACTAGAAGAGGAAATATCCTTTATCTGATGGTCATTAGAAGGAAAGGCCATCCAGAGACTGCCCCACCTGGGAATCCATTCCATATACAGTCACCAAACCCAGATGCTATTGCAGATGCCAGGAAGTGCTTGCTAACAGGAGCCTGGTATGGTTGACTCCTGAGAGGCTCTGCCAGAGCATGACAAATAGAGTTGGATGCTCGCAGCCAACCATTGAACTGAACATGGAGTCCCGGATGTAGGACTTGGAGAAGGGACTGAAGGAACGTAGGGGGTTTGCAGCCTTATGTGGGGAGCAATAGTTTCAACTGGCTAGACCTCCTGGAGCTCCCAGGGACAGGACCACAAACCAAAGAGTACACATGGAAGGACCCATATGTGACAGAGGATGGCCTCGTTGGATGTCAGTGGAGGAGCTGCCCTTAGTGCTGTGGGGGTTCTATGCCCCAGTGTAGGGGAAAGCCAGTGAAGGAAAGTGGGAGTGGTGAGTGGGTGGATAGGGAAACACCCTCATAGAAGCAGGGGAGGGCAGATGGGATTGGGGAGGGGGGATGGGATAAGGGGTTTCTTGAGGGGAGACCTAGAAAGGGGATAACATTTGAAATGTAAATAAAGAAAATATCCAGTAAAAAAAGAAAAAACTATCTGTCCATCAATGTATATGCATGGCATGTATACGGTGACATGCATATTCAAGTACTGTCAAAATGCAATACAGTTTCATTAGATGGAGAATTTTAATTATCACTGCTCATTTTGATAACAGAGGCAGATAACATAAGGCATGAAAGAACACAGAGGTTAACAGCAAAGGATTTTTCTCTTTTAAGATCATACAGGAAGGAGTCAGAAGAAGGAAAGAAGTAAAAAAAAAAACATCCAAGTGTGTTATATTCATGAACAATTATACTAAAATAAAGCCATTTATTCTATGTATTTTATTTGAACTAAAAATCACTCCATGAGCTTGATTGTAAAATATATTGCTTAATTTAAACTGAAACTGAGCTGGCAGTGGTGGCGCACGCCTTTAGTGCCAGCACTTGGGAGGCAGAGGCAGGCGGATTTCATAGTTCGAGGCCAGCCTGGTCTACAGAGTGAGTTCCAGGAGAGCCAGGGCTACACAGAGAAACCCTGTCTCGAAAAACCAAAAAAAAAAAAAAACACCAATAAACAAACAAACAAAAAACCAATAAACAAACAAACATAAAAACCACAGCTGAAAGTGAATTCATGCCATTCAAAGCATGATTATTAATTATAAAACACAAGTGTGTGCATATGTAGCTGAGTGCCTGTGATATCAGCATAAAGACAAATTTTATAGCACTACCTATATTTTATTGTGATTATCATTTCAGATATCTATTTGACAATTTTCTTTAAATTTTAGTCACAGAAACTACACCAAAGTAGAATATGATCTCCAAAGCAGAAAGAAAAGATAAGAGCAATTTGGAGTGCATAAAAAGAAGGATATAAAAATTCAATTTACATTTGATTTTTATACATACATATGCACATATAGATGGACAAACAGGATAATTATTTCTTTCTTTAAAGATTTTTTCCAAGAATGGTATTCACATCATAGGAAGAGTGAAGAATATATTTTGTTCTACCAGAGAGATAACATAAGAAAGCAAAATAAATCCATCCATTCAATAATAATTTATATTGAGGCTTTTGAATCCTAAGACAATGTTAATGAGTTTTGGTTAAAATAGGCTGTCCAAGATAATTCTTCCATGAAGTGTGACAGAGATGTAAAGGATAAGAGGAAAAGAAAGCCAAGACCTTAAAATGGAAGCAATAAAGTCCTTTTCTTATTGTTCTTTGAGAACTGGGTCTTTTTACATGAGGCACATATCTAAAAATTATGAACGTAGAATTATTTGTTTCTCAGACTTTTCTCTCTTGTTGCAATAATAAAAACGCATCCTCCATGCCAACAGTGTCCATCAGACTGAGCTTGGTATAGATGACGTAGATAAGTTGATAAGGTTATAGTTTCCAGGCACTACAGGAAACAGAATTAGAGTGGCTAGACCCTCTAGAATGAACTCAAGCTAAGAACTACAGAATTCATTGCTAAATTGGATGTTTTAAGTGTAGAAAGGGAAAAAATTGGAATCTCTACAAATGTCATATTGGCATGATTCACTGTATACTGAGGAAGGTAAGATTTGTATAATAGTGTGGGTACCACTTTCAAATAAACTAAATGATTCCATTTTGGATGTTTTAAAAGTCACTATCTTGGTATATAGTCCATCTGATGTTGGTCATACAAGTAGCTCACAATGACCTTGAATTCAAGATCTACATTAGCCTCTTGAGTACTGGGATGCTCAGCAATTTTTGAATACTGCTAGAATACATCTGCAAGTCAAGCAAATGAAGTGACAGAAAATGTGATTCTTTAAGTTTCCCTTGAGTACCAAGTTAAGAGACTCAAATTTATACTGTATTTCTACACATACCATTAAACACCTGCTCAAAAAAATCATAATCCATTCAGAACGTTAAGGAGCTTAGCAACAAAGACACAGCAGACTGATAGAAATTAGAAAGATAAATTGGATGAATATGCTCCATGATCCTGGACTATTTGGGGGGTGGGGCTTTGACGGGAAGCATTGTAGATATATAAAATAAATAGATGTCTTCTATGAACCAATTATCCATTGAAATCTGATTTATAAAAATTTAGTTTTCTATTTTCACATATTGATATAGTGTGAGATAAAAGGAAATTTCACATGAAATATTTGATCATGAAAACCTGCAGGGTGGAATTTATCTGTCTTTTTCTAATGTTAAGTCTACTCTTGCTATTCTCTTGACCTCTCTTCTGACTCTGATTACTTTGTTTAATAAAGTACACTGTTGAATACCCCCACGTTTTATAGCGTAGGTGATGATGAGGGCAGATGATGAATCAGAATAGGAGAAAAACCACTGGCCTGTCTCATACTCCCTTGCTCTCTTTACAAACAGAAGTGGCCCTGTTTTATGTGGGATATGCAGAACTGATGGACCATGATGCTCTCTCATTGGGGGATGTTTACTTAGATGATTGATGACCTCAGATCTTACTCTGTTTCTTTGAACCAGAGAAGGAGAGTTAATCAAACTATAAGGTACCAACTTTGACTGACCAATGCTAGTGTTCTTTAATGTGGAGAATAATTAACCTATGAAAATCACTGGTGCTGGACAATATTAAGCAGGTAATTTAGGAAGACTATAACAGTGGATTGAATATTTATATGAATATAATTAACAGAGACAGGGTTAGCATCTAATGTATCAGACTTTATGTTCATATGTCTTTATTTAGAAAAAGAGCTAATTAACCCCCTATGAAAAGCATATATATATATATATATATATATATATATATATATATATATATCTCACAGGCAATATCTTATAAAAACCTTAAATACTAAGCAACCTTGATTAAGGTCTAGAGTATCTGCATGCCTGTGTACAGAGGTATTTCCATAATGCTTGTTGAGGTCATAGGACAAATGGCAGGATTCAGTTCTCCCTTTCCTCTGTATGTGTCTCTGGGGTTAAACTGTTGTTGGGTTTGTCATAGTGTCTTTAGCCATTGATCCATCCAGTCATTGTCCAGTACCAAGAGCCTCTCAAAAATTTAAAGGTAATATCCATGTTGTAACTACTTATCATTTCTGGTAGACAGGGAAATGATCTGATAAAATCTGGAGATATCACAATTCTAGATGAATCTCATTATTTTATATTCCCATCTCTCATCACTAAGTATAATGGATGTAATTCATGAAGTGCATATAATGCATGTAATGCATGTAATAATACATATGTATTAACACATACACACACACACACACACACATATATATATATATATATATATATATATATATATATATATATATATA
>NW_021620725.1:3775569-3803941 GCF_004785775.1 Grammomys surdaster | reverse complement strand
ATATATATATATATATATATATATATATATATATATATATATATATAAATGCAGCTTACAAGACATCTCTGAATGAAATGGAAACTTTAAAAAAGATACCTTAAAAGGCATAGATATCTATTGACAAAGAAAATATTTAAGGGTTATTACATTTACTGAGAGCACATATCCTGAATGATAGTTTCTTTATGGGAGCACAGCACACAGCTGCATTCACTCTGCCTTGTCATATTTTAAGCTGAATCATTAAAGTTAACTATTGCCTTATCTAGCTGTTTTGGGACCATTAGCCATGTGACAGCCAGATGGGACAGGGTGATGGCGATAGACATTTCAGCACAGACATGGCTCTTCTTGGTTTGAAAAAGGGGATTAAAGAAGGAAAAATGGAGAATATTGGTAGAGCATACTAAATTATCTCCCTTCAGAGTGGTTCACCAACTTGGCTGAAGTCTGAGTCATCTTCCATCATAGACAAAAGAATGACAAGCCTTGACTATTTTAATATTGTTTAAAGACTGATTAATAGAGTAGACTGGATAATTTGATTTTAAATGTAGCAAAAGTAATGATCCCTAATTTGAAAGTTCTTGATGAATCACAAATTCCCATTAGCCTTAAAATTAAGGCTGAAGGTTAAAATCTTTTCAAAGCTGCTAAATAAATATGATTTGGCCGTGTTACCCCATCAAAGCTGTAAAGAAAGGCATCATTCAAACGTTAATTTGATTTAAAATTCCAGGCAAGACATATGTATTTTTATCTTCCTTCCATTGTTGGATAGAACTTCAAGTACAAGTCATGAAAGAGGAAGATAGCTGGCTGTCACCTTCTTCTTATTAGCTAGTCTGTCCCAGGCTGGACCAATAGTGTAACTTTTACTGGTGGTCTATCTACTAAGCTTGACCAAATCTCTAGTGTCAACCCCTAGGCCTGACACAAAACAAAGCTATAAAATTATCTGGTGGACAAAAAGCCTTTTCACTGTTTCTGTGGCAGCCCCTCCAGTGCTTTTTCATACACATGCAAAAGTAGCAGCCCATGTCACTGGATAGTGACAAGGGAGTAAATAAAATGTCTTTCCTGGGTCTCTGCCAAAGTAGTCATCATTCTGGAGTCTTCGCTGTCCTGGCCAAGGAAAGTCATGTGGAGCGTCAGTCTCAGACTATGCTTATTATACAGGGTGGATAACTAATGTGGAATAAGGAGGGGAGATAGCAACCTTCAGCATGGAAAGTCACTGATGCAGGCTGCGGAAGGAATAGAAAAAGAAAAGGCTTATATACTACAGGAGAGGCTGTAGTGCCCATAAATATTGTCCTTCAATTTGCATGGGCTCTGTGTACTTCATCCAGCTTCGTACATGTTTTATGATAGGTATCTAAAGTATGTGTTTGCAACTCCACTAGCCCTTATGTTTCTAATACAGTATACCTCAAGACTTCTGAAACCATTTAATTTCTCCTTTCTTGATCCCTTGTACCCCTATGCCTTCTGTAAACATGTAAAAAAATTCTTGAATCTCAAAGAAATAGGCCTGTAAAACATTTGTGCCAGGGGTGATGTGAAGAGCGTTTTCATTCTTTGCTCAAATTAGCCTCAGTGGTAGTGCAATAGAGGAAATAGCCATGGCACCCTTAATGCATGGAGTCATTAATGTCTCTGACAGCCTCATCAGACATTGGGAAATCAAGATACTCTTCCCCTAGCGCTAGCTTATGCCATGTGTGAAAGGCCTCAGCCAGCATCACAATTTCTAGAAGATGGATATAGATCATCAAATGAGATTTTTACAGCACACTAAAGCATGAATCTAATTGCAGCAAGAGTCAAACAACTGTGGCAGAGAGGTAATTTCTGGCAAGAAATAAAAATACTAGGCTTTGTACATCCATGTGAAGTACTAACAATGAGGCCATTAAGATCCAGGAGCCCTGGGGCATCACAGTTGTAGAGAAACTTGCAGGTGATACCCAAGGGCATTTAATTACATTATTCTAATTTGAATTATTAATGACAATATTAAGTTGCAGGCAGGCAGTTTTGTTGAAAATTTAGAAAAATCAAAGATAGTATATTCTGTTTCCTCTCTCTTCAGTCTGAAAAAAAAAATAAACCACACATAGCAATCCATTCACTTAGACACAAGCCCCAAACCAAACCATCATTAAACATGGAGAGAGCAACATGCCCGAAGGAACAGCACTCAGTAGATATTTGCATTTTGGCAATGCCCTGTGCTCCCCTGCAGAACTGTAACTCTGCCAAGTTGTGACTATGGTCCCTGATGATTGGTGTCTCATAAAATCATGTGTATTCATGTAAGCTGAGTGGAGGAACTCAGGAGACAGGCACATCTGCCTTTGACTAAGCCTTTCTCAATGCTCAAGGAAACTCCATATATTCCCGAGTGAATGAATAGATAAATGATACATAGACAAAATATGCAAATGGACCATAAAATCCTTTGCTATAGGAACTTAAAAAATTAACTCATATGTAAAATTGCAAATTAGAGTAAACTTACAAAATTATAGAACGTAGACATCTTGCTCTTCCTTTCCATCAGACAAATGAAGAACAGTGACCATTCAACCAAAGATACATACAAACACTAAATCAAAATAAACTGATCCCAGAAGATTCAATCTTTCTTGTAATCCTTTTCTTAATGTGGTAAAAGTATGATGCTTAGTGTTACATCAACTAATTAAACTCCATAATTCTCTCCCCAAAGTGTTATTTCTAACATATTGCAACTGGGGTAGAGAAAGAGGGAGAGAGGACTCTTGCAAATGAGATAAAGGGTCCTCACCTCACTGGGTGCTTTTCATAATGAGAAGCTGTCATATAACTGGAAACGAACAGATGCAAGCCTCAGACTCAGCTGGATTTCAAGAACAAATAGTTCATATCTTTTCAATAATCCAAACACTGAGCTAAGAATTTATTTTTAAGAAGTAACCGACTCTACAAGGTTCAGGAAATTATTTATTTATTTAGCATGTCTGTACTTGAAAACAAAAACTTTGAAATGACAAAAAAACAGTCAGGCATGAAGAATGTCACAGAGTTAAGACAAGAGTGCACAAGTAGGATTAAAGCTGAAAAGAAAAATAGGGATGGAATAAGAGCAAAACAGAGGGAGCATATATCACTTCTGTCTAGCACAGAAAGGCTGGGCCGAATGTAAAGGGTAGTGGAGATGAGATAAAGACTGTTCTTTCTATATGGAGTTTAAAAGAAGTGAGGATGAATGTGAAAAGGAATGAACAGAGAATGTGTTTGGGAAGATAAAAGAATAAGGTATCAACAAGGAAATAATAACCTTAAGGCACGTTGTAGGTCAGGTATCAGTTTAAGACCCTTAACCTAGTTATCCAGTTAATACATACAACAAGCCTTTTGGAATGGTATTTCGCAGACTAGACAGGTTAGGAAGACAATACCAAGCTTACCAATTTGTCATGGTCCTGTGTGAGAGGAAAATAGGTGGGACATTTTCTTTTTAAGCAGAGTTTTAGTATTTATGGTCCTGTACAGCTTCTCAGACAGGTTGAGTATTCAAGCAGCAAGAAGCAAGGACAGAACAAGGAAGGTACAACCACAATGTTTGGTTGTGGTGGGGAAACGTCTTTCAAGGCTTAAAATGTCTCCCATCAGCCTTCAGCTGCATTGCAGGCCAGAGCTTAGGCTGGGGCTGTTAGCATCAGCGAGAGAGGGAATGGATGAATAATTGATTAGGCACAGTGTGCTGTGCGAGGACAGATCTGTAGGGAGGAGAAGGGTCCAAGAGGCAGAGCCAGATGGCGAGCTGTAATGTGCCTATATTAATAGATGTCTTCATTAGATGATATACTCACCAGAGTCCAGGGTGAATGCCTTTCAGCCATTGCCAGAAAGAGACAAGGTCTAAGATGAAGGTGACACTTACCTGAAAGTCAGTGGCAATGGCAGGTCAGATGAGAAGCAAATGGAGATATAAAGACATTCTAGTTGAAGAAATAAACAAAGACCTTCTATGTCAAAGCTAGTTACTTCTCTCCTGACGAGTTCATCTTTGATTCTGTGTAATAAGGAAGTTCACTTAACTCTACCCACCTTGCCTCTGCATGCCTGCTACAGTCCTATCTGTTCCCTACATGTCTATTCTCAGGTGGGTTTTCCAGTTTTTCTCTCCTAATCATGGTTCCTTCCCTCTTATCATTCCTTGCTTTCATTATCAGCACTTACCACCCATTCTCCTGTAATTAACTCTCTGGCCACACTCTCCTGCACTTTGCTTTGCTGCTATTATCATTAAGTTCAGTCACAGCTACAAGCAGGGTGCTTTTATAGAAATAGATATTTGTTGATTAACTTTCACTCTTGAGCAAATATTGGGGCTGAAATTTTATATTCTATATGAATTAATATTGATAACATTATGCTTAAATACCCTTGAAATTATGGCTGAGTTAAATATTTTGGTGACTTAGGCTCCCCATACTTTTTATATATGCAGAGATACATACAGACATATTACTCCTGTAAGAGTAAATATTTTGACATAATTGGGAGTCTGTGTATGCCAAATCAGGGTAAAATTTTAGCAGAATACTATTTGATTTATACAGCAATTATCAGTGACAAATAATGATGTAGTTAATTATTCCTCTGTATTTCTCTTGTTCCTCAAGAAAAAAAGTCACCTCTCAGAACAGTGTTATCTTTTAGAATGTGCGTACTAGAAAACAATGTATTAGACATTGAATACTACTGAGGGCAGTGCACATACTCTGGTGGAATGGGATTTAGAAAATTATGTCATGAACATTAAGCTACAGAAGAAAATGGGATGCATCATTAAAACCAAATGAAAGATATTTAAGGTGGCCAACTCAATTCCAGTCTGCAATTTGTGAAGGGCTGTATTGTAATATACAGCTAGAGCTAAAAATATTCCACCCTTTCTTAAACCTCAGTTTATTTTCAACACTCTTCCTAGCTCAGCCAGGACCTAGTAGTTGGATCACCAACATGTTTGGTGCAAGTCATCAAGAGGCATTGTGGGGCTATCAAGAACCTTCAGAGAGCATCTTCATAAGAGCAAGCAAGACTAGGCTTGACCCATAACATCAGCATTCTCTTCACCACTGTTCCAAGGCCAGGGTTCAGCAAAGCCCCAGAGATAGAAGTAAGCATAGTCTTTCTCAGTTGATCTCTGAGATAGATAAAATTACATTTGTTTTATTTCTTCTCATTCTTTAGGAGGGATTTGGGTTAAATCCTTTGTCTTGCTAGTGATTCAGCTCAAAAAGGTTAGCATGTTTTTTTTCCTAAAAAGAAGCAAATGGACTGAGAGCAATGTTTATATTTCATACCTTGTTTAGACTAAAGTTATTGTCAATATTAAATTCTATTCTAATTGTCATCATCAAGTGATTTATAAAGTAGAACTATACAATTTCTTAGAGCCATCAAAGATTTTCTAAATTAAGAATGACTATTGATTCTGTTATACTTTTCATCCTGAGTCATTTCCCTGAAATACATCATCTGTAAATTGTCACATTGCTTTTCAATTTTAGCTGTTGCCTCGGCTGTTTAGACACACAGTGTGGTGGTTTCTACCAGGATCTCTACTTACCTTCCTCCTCTTTGGCCTATTCCTTTCTCCATCTAGATGGGGATAGTTCCCTGTTTAGAAACCAGATTTGGCTGCAACAAAATACACTTATTGAGAGCTCTGAAAACACCAGTTTTAGAATGGAAGCTTTGTGTAGTTGATCAGACTCATTGTTTGAACTCTTGCATTTTCTCCACCTATTAGACCCAGACTTGGCCATGAGGGGAAAGGCCATGCTTCCAGAGGTTAGTTTTTGAGGTTAAGAGTGCCTATGTTAAAACTTCGCCTCTGTCACTTTTTAATTGTATGAATCAACTATTATAGACCAGCATTTTCCATCAGAGAAAATGGGGCTAATACTTCCTCCTCTCCTTAGAGTCACTTCGAGGGTAGACTACAGAATACAAGCAGAGCATTCAATATCCTGTCTACTACACAGATAACATTACATAAGCATTAGGGCTTATGAGTAATATCATTTTTCTATGACTTTTGCTCCTATTGTGAGAACATTCATATGTTAATATCTATACAGAAGTATGTCTTTTATACCCACTACATAACAAGCCTATGACAAGCTCTACATTAAGCTACTACATGAGGGCTCCAATCTTAACTTACAATACTTTACAAAGTTAAAAAACAATATTTATATTTTTTCAGTTGAAAAATTGTACATTTATTTTGGCCTGCAGAGTAATTCAGAGAAGATCTTTAAAAAGTGCCTGGACAATTTATTTGGAAATTTATTCTGAGATGCTCCTATTCAAGGTCATTAGCCTGGTAGTTTACAAAAGAAGCTATTTGGACAAAAAGCTGGTTCTTCCCTCCTGTTTGTTAAAATTATAAAGTGTCAAACAAAGGGCTAATCACGGAATACTGAAGCACCTTTAACTCACAGCACTGAGCACAGCTCTATAATTATGTTAAGTGAATAAGAAACCATTTCAGCAAACACACTAATTGGCTAAAATATTCAGGTCAATGCAAATTCACAAAAAAGTTGTTGAACTATGAAATTGTTGTCAGGCAGATATTTTGGTGGTGTATAAAAAAAATTCACCTCTAGTACATATTCTATCCATGTGTTGTGATTTGTGTATGACAATATTATACACAAATATTTACCTGTCAAAATACCTGACAGGCAAATATTAACATGCTTGAATAACTGTAAGTTAGAACTGGCAAAATAAAACTCTGAAAAAAAGGAAATGACTGCAGACACAACAGCGTTTTAAAAGATACTCATTTTAAACAGCTTTTTAAAAAATTTTAAAGAAAGCATCATGAGAATTTGTCATTGAGCTGCAGCATAAGCCACTAAGACATTTTTAAACAACTAGGAAAGTACTTAAATTAAGAATCTCACAAGTAAGAAAGAGAAATATAAACATAAATCTAGAATATCACAGAATAAGAAGTATGATGCCAATTTTTACTATTTAGTGAATAAGTACATATCTAATAAATTTTATTATAAAGGAGACACAAGACCAAGCACGAATCCCTTCTACAAGTGATGAAGATCTGAATAGCCAAAACAAAAGCTTTTTTTGCAAAAACAAAAAACAAAACAAAATTAAAACACAATTTCATTAAAAGCTTTTGAATATACTCAGTGAATTCTTTCGAAGAAAATTCTGATAGGTCTAGAAACAGGAAATTTTATGCATTTCTCTTTAGTACTAAATGGGCTCTGTCACAAGGGTTTTAATTTATAAATTAATTCATGTTCATTTAAGTATTAGCATGGGATTAGGCACCAATTGAGATGAAATGAACACCATTTGAAAGGAGGAGGGCCTGGCAGTGTGACTCAGGGTGAGTTGGCAGGTCATTTTGATGATTTATGTTTGAATGATTTATGTGGGAAGGATAGGTAGTGTGAGACAGCTAAGTCTCTGATTTACAGGTTTTCAATCTAGCTTAGAGAAAACCTCAGCATAAAATCTATCAGCTGATAAGGTGTCATCCCAAAATGCAAAATTCTTCACCAGGCACACCTCATAATAGAGCAGAGGAAGAGAAGCCAGGAACAATTGGAAGGAGCTACTGAGCAAGGTAAAGGTCAAAGGGACAGAAGCAAAAGCAGGGGCAAAACAGCACCACACCTTTACCCTAGCAACACCTCACAAGCTGAGGTTTACCCTCCCTCACCTAGGGAGATGATGCTGGAAAATTCACACTCAGTAAACAAGGTTAAGGATACCCTAAGAAAAGTAAATGTGCATTTTGTTGAGCATGGTGAATGATAGTAGATGCAGATAAACTTTTATTGGGATAACAATGGAAGAAGGTTTGATTTCCTTCTAGTGGTGCCTTTCTAATGGGAGCAAATCAAATTGAAGCCATCTCCAGAAAGTGTCAATGCATTACACAGTACTCAGTCTTTATGGAGCATGCTATGGGAGACTGAGTGAGCAGACTGTAGCATTCTATCTTCTGTCCTTAGAAAAAGATTCTAGGATTGAGATGCTACTGTTACAATTTTATACAAGAAGAAACCTAGACTTTTATGTTAGTATTTTTTTCCTTTTGAGCTGTATGTGAAGCTTGCCCATCTTAAGACAAGTCTTTGTAAACATTGTGTTCTGACAAAAGGTTATTATTTTACCTGAATAGAAATTTAGCTCCCCTTCTTCAATGTGTGTGTTTGGGGGACATCTTTATTGTGCTTTCTAAAGATGAACTTTCTTTTCCAATCTTGTGAAAGTAAACTTTTGTATTTGAATAGACATAATGCATAAGATGTACTAATTGAAGAAGCAATGACAAAAATAGAATAGTCAGTGATTAATAATTGACCTCCCTGAGTTTCTGGATATGACTCTGTGAAGGGTACTCTTAATTTCAGTCAGTTGCTAAAGTCCCATGTATTAGCCTGATTGTGGCTGTTCTCCCAACTGAAACCCTGACAACTGACCCAGGATTTAGATTGCACACTCAACCCAGATTAAATACGCCTACTTGTCTCTATGTCTTCCTGACTTGCTTTTAGTCATAGAGTCAAGAAAGCAGTAAGCCATTGAGATGTTTGTTAAGAAAGTATAAAAAAATAACATTTTGTTGCAGTGTTTTCAGAACAAGGATAAACAAGAACAGGCTCTGTATTCAGAAGACACACTCAAAGAGTGAGTGATAGTTGCCAAACACGGATGTTATTGTGGATGCCAGGAAGTGCTTGCTGACAGGTGCCTGACCTGGCTGTCTCCTGAGAGGGTCTGCAAGAGCCTGACAAACACAGAGGCAGATGCTCACAGCCAACCATGGAACTGAGTGTGCGGTCTCCAGTGGAGGAGTTGGAGAAAAGACAGAAGGAGCTGAGGGGGTTGGAAGCCTTGTGGTGGTAGCAACAGTGTCAACTTGTCAGACTTCCTGGAGCTCCAAGGGACTGGACCACCAACCAAAGAGTACACATGGAGGCACTCATAGCTCTGGCCGCGTATGTGTCAGAGGATAGCCTTGTTGAACTTCATTGAGAGGAGAGGCCATTGGTCCTGTGGGAATTCGATGGTCCAGTGTAGGGGAATGGCAGGGCGGGAAGGCAGGAGTGGGTGGGTGGGTAGGGGAATTCCCTCACAGAGGCAAGAGGAAGGGGGATGGAATAGAGGGTTTCCAGAGGGAAGACCTGGAAAAGGGATAACATTTGAAATGTAAATAAAAAAATCCAATAAAAGAAAAAAATGAAAATAAAAATTAATAAATGAATATAAAAATATTTTTAAAATGATATTCAAATTACATTTATATATTTATATCCCTTGTGGGAATAGTTTGCTTCATTGCTATACTTCTTGTGTTTAATACAGTTAGTGGCATTGAGAAAATTTCATGGAAAAGTTCATAGGAAAAAAATTCATTAATTAGTAAAAGACATAAGCAATGAGAATTTGAACAAAGAGATGTTTAGGTAGAAAAGTTCTGAGAAAATCTTTCCGGAGAACTTTATGAAATTAAGATATTATGTAAAAAAGAATTGGCATTTAAAACTTAAAAGAACAACTTAGAAAAATGTGTGAAACCATATGCTGCTAATGATTTTTTGAACCGGTGAGCATATAGCCTAGGTACACTGAGAAGTCACTGAGACAGAGAGAATCCAAAGAAGGAAAGACAACACCCTTTTAGAATGACATGACGCCCAAAGTCTATTGCTATTTGTAGGTACAATTTATTTAGAACATTTGTCATGGAAAAGAGGGTGACAGTTCTACTCTTGATGATATTCATGAGATCTACTCTAGAATGCTATCTTCTGTTTGGTTTAGTCTGACTACTAAAAATAAGTGAAAGAAATCCAGAGAGGAACTTCACAATTGATTAGCAGAGAGATGCTGACTTCTTGAGAAAGTCTGAAAGAATTATGTCCATACAGGATGGCTAAGGAAGATGTGTGTATGTGTTTGAGAGCCATAAGCACCTAATAGAGGGAAAATAATTTACTCAGATAAAAAGGCTTTAGATCGCACTTTATAGTAAAATAAGCTTCAGATTTTGACTTATGTCTTATGTGGAAATTGGTTTGGAGTAAATGACATCTTAGTGACATTGTCTTAGAAGTGGTAGGTGCCTTGAAATTCAATTCTAAAATACACTTTATAAGGACATTCAAAAGAAGGATGAAAGACAAGGTAGGAGAGACTTTCTGATGCACTGTAGAAACATTGTACAGCAAATATTTATTATGCCCATTGAAGCCCTGTGTAGCATAACCATGGATACATGCAATTCTAATTCATGATGTGTCAATCCAAGACCTATTAAACTTTTCCCTTTCTCTTCTTTTAACTGCAATTATGGATAAAGTAATGGGATTTTAATACTGTGTTTATCATAGAGCAATTCAGGAATTCTACATAGAAATATTTGCCATTCATAAGATGATAGCGAAGTCAACAATGGAACAAATTCAAAGTAATCTTGTCTAAGAAGTTATGAATGCTAAGACATTCTGACTCCATGTTTGAGACAAATTTATTCACAGGGTCCTGTAAAGGAGCATTACAAAGAGGCTTGGCATTTATTTCTTACACATGAGCTTGGATCAGCTACCCCTTTGTTACACTGTTCTCTCTAGATGTGTATACTACCCCTAGTCCACATTTCTGCAACCTGTAAAAGAATTAAATTCAGCCCAGAAAACAAATGATCATGGAAAAATAGAAAATGAATTGATGAACAAGAAATAGAAGATGAGTCAGAAATTGGTTTCAGAAATGAAGTCCATGCTTCTTATATAGTTAAGACAATAATGTTCTTTTCTTCTTTTAACACACTCCTCTTTGTCACTTAGATATCGACTATATATAATAACATTTTTGCATATTAAAACTTCTTTACATATTTCTTTAAACTATCCAATTAAGATAATACTAACTTATCAGAGAATAGACTGTTAAAATAGACTGTTAGAAAGTGTTTCACAGCTTTGTTTCCTGGGTCTGCAATCAAATTGTTTTTATAACTGTCTTCTGAAATATACTTTCTATAGTTTATGAATATTCTCAAACTTCACATGGAATTTAAGAGACTCCAAACAAATAGCATTCTACCAGAGAAACATCACAGAGAGTTGACATCGAGTGAGAGGAAACCTGGGAAAGAGCATTCATGTTTGTTACAGATCTGGGCTGGAATATCAGGAGCCTAAGAAATAAAACTAAGTGGTTAGCCATGAGTAGCCCAGAGTCTACTCTCTATAATCTAAACCTGACTTCCTGGTAAAACTGAATGTATATTCTACAACAAATATTTAATAATATTGAAAGAAGCCCACTTAACTCACTTCTACTTGGACATGTACATTTTCCTCATTGCAGTTAGCATGGGACTGAATTCTCTCTCTCTCTCTCTCTCTCTCTCTCTCTCTCTCTCTCTCTCTCTCCCTCCCCTTTCCTCCCTCCTTCCCTAATTACCTGCCTGTCTCTATCTATGTCTATGTCTCTTTCTCTGTCTCTCTGTCTCTCTGTCTCTGTCTCTCTGTCTCTGTTCTCTGTCTCTCTCTGTCTCTGTGTGTGTATGTGTGTGTCTTCACTAATAGCAGCGTATTTAACAAAAGGAGCTATATCAATCAAAGAAAGAAGCTAAAAAACAAACTATAAACAAAATACACTGTTATATGACAATAGATATGTCTACATTTCTTTTGCAAATACCTCGAAAAAAGATCCTCCAGTATTGTTTAAGATGGGAGGATATCAGTGAAAATATTTCAGGGAATATGCAAGAATTAATTTTGGCCAAGGAGAAGAGACATCA
This sequence comes from Grammomys surdaster, assembly GCF_004785775.1. Lineage (NCBI taxonomy): Eukaryota > Metazoa > Chordata > Mammalia > Rodentia > Muridae > Grammomys > Grammomys surdaster. The sequence continues at coordinate 3,792,072 of NW_021620725.1, read as the reverse complement.
TGAGTAACCTAAGAACCTTCAAATAGCCTTCTCTAAATATCCCTAGTTTTCTTTTCCACAACAGATATTCATATATACTCTGACTTCTTGTGTCCCATATTAAAAGAGTATGTTCAAGAATATATACAAAATTCTCTGTAGCTTCATGGTTACCAAACAAATACCACAGTCTCCTTTGAAAATGGTCTAAATATAATAAAAGTCAATTGACAACCCTGAAAGCTACAAATCTTCTAATAAGTAGATGCCAATAGCCTTTAGGGCCTTGAATAGAGCATGATCATGACTGTTTTACTTTAACTCATATGATCTCTCTCAATCCAGTATCAGAAGCTTCATATCAACGTGAATTAAGTTTTGTACTTATATTATTGCCCATTAAACCAAATTTTGAATTTTTCTGCCCAAATGGACTGGAAGATTTTGGGTAATGGAATAATAGTTACACAAAATAAAATTCACAGTTCATATAAGGAAACCTCTAGATTTGTGGGTTGTACATTGATTCCTTTGACTTTTCTATTTTTTTTTAAGTGGTACAATTCTTGATTAAGAAAGAGTGAGTAAATGTTTCATTTTATATACATGCAGTTACTTCAACCATGTATTGATCTACTTTATTGAACGAATCTCTGTGCTGCCTCCCCATCCTGTTCACCCTGTTCTGATGAAGCTGGAGACAGAGTTTCTCATTTCCATTGTAGGTAGTTATGGCACACTTGATGGGTGTTCCAAATTACAAACAAAAATGAAATAAAAATCTCTTCCAATCTCTAGAAAACAATCAAATAAACTACGTCTTGGTTTATTTTAATCCTTTTATGTATTTTACTTTTTCAATTCTTCCATCAACTTATGATGTATTCTTCACATACACCCTTTGAAGGGACATGTTCCTGACCATAGCTAAAATTACCTTGAGCATTTAAAATTGTTATGGTAAACATTTCATCTTCCACTCATTTGCATTGTTTGGACATAGAAAGGTTTTACTTTTCTTCAGTCAGAATTTCACTATGGATTCTGCAAACATTTATATATACTTTTCTTCATCTCTTCCCATATGTGCAATAAAAGACAGATTTTTCCTAGCTACCAGGAGCCCAGGTAACGGGATCAGCTTTGTACAATATAAAGTTCACTGGGATTAAAACTGATGTTTTCTTCTTTCTCTATCAACATTTCTTATACATATCTCCTAGATATTAGGTTACACATTTTCTACCCCTAACAAACGACAATTATTTCCTTGAAACTGGATAAAGAAAGGCATGGCGTATATCCTGAACATTCAGGAAATACAATCTCAACTATTCTGGGAGTAGAACACACAATACTTGGTATATAGAGCTCTTGTTACATCATGAAAAACATTTTCAAGGCCTGTTCCCATTCTACAGCGTAGGGAAGGAAGGAAGCACATAAGTCATATTTACAAAAGCTACACAGTCATCCAGTCATTTCCAAAACAACAAGTATAACACCAGACCTTAAAGCTTACTGTATTTGCTCATTGCCACCTGATATAGGCTTTCCCTTTATTATCAACACCCTTTTTAATTCAAAAGGAATTTACACCAATGAATCACAGGAATATTCGAAAATTTATTATAATCTCTGAAACTAAAAAAATAGATTACTGATTTATATGTAGGTATGTGCAAATACAAGAAAATATCTGGGAATAAAAGTAAAATATTGATATACTTGGATAAAAGCAATATAATTTCAATGGTACTTTCCCCATTCCATTGTTCACTGCATACCTTGACTGACAGATCAAACATTCCTGTGTTAACTTGAAGTGTAGCCTCAAATCTGAAACATTCTCTTTGCAGTGAAATCTCAGGCAGGCCGTTTCAGCTGTCTGATAGTCTGTAAGATTTCAGAGACTTAGAAACTCCTCCTGACCATTTGCCTCTTCACTTTGATTTGTTTTTCTTTTCTTTGTTTCTCTTAGGTAATGCTTATACTTGTTTTTCTCGGTATTAGATTATTCTCAGCTTATGCAAAGCAATGAGTTTTAAGCCATATCAAATGTATGCATTATACACCAGTTAGGAGAGCTGGAAAGAGAGGAAGACAGTGAGGAAATACTAATTTTTTTAAGTGTAAATAATGCTTCCATAGTAAATGAAACTTATTTGGGGCATTTGTCTTCATTTTTTGACCATAAAATGTTTTCCTAAAATATCAGGTTCTAAAAACAAATTTAGCCTGTTTCTCTGAACATTGTTTAAGCAAATATTGCTTCCCCAATTTTTACAAAAGATGGCCTTACATGTGGGAATGTCATTGAATAAAGGACAGAGACTGCAAAAAGGCAGGCAATAAAACTGAAATATGCATGGCTATACAAATTTGCTTATATTCTATGTTTTGGATCTGCATTTGGTAAAAACAATAAAGCCATGGGAGAGCCTGGAATTTCTGGGTCCTTTGATAAATTCAAGGTCATATGTACTTTTAAAATTCTTCAAGGACCAAGCAATCCTGGCCTCTTAAACTCTGAATCTATCCTTAACTAGCATTTAGGGCAAGTTAGTTACATTTCAATTAAAAATTTGGCATAGATTATGGAATCAGAATGAGGTAAGTGCTTTAATTATAAATACCTAGTTAGAAATAAATGAGAGAAAAATACTAATTTTCCTGAACAGATCCAAGAGGCTTCATTTGACATATATTCTAACTACAAAGCTGTATAGATGACATTCCCCCTGCTGTGGGGTCTTCACGAGTGAGTATTCCAAATGGCTCCACACACTTTTCTAGCCAGGAAAAATTCTACTGTTGAGGGGGGAAAATGGTGTGAGTCTTTCCTAGAATGTCATTAACTGTTACTGGCAAATAACAGAATGGCAAGACAAACTGCACCTGGTGAACTTGAATTGAATTCTTGGAATCTCCTTGGTCTTTCTATTGCTTCATGATCATTGAGGTACACATCCAACAGTGATCTCCTGAGAAAGGCTGGCCAGGACCTTTTGCTTGTACTCTCTCTTGATCCTTTGAATAAGAACTTTTAAATGTACATAGAAAGTAAGACCATAGCCCTGACTTTATTTCATTAATCTTCTTAACTAAACAAAACTAAATTATCTTCTTCTTTCACCTTTATCCTTCAATTAAGAGCTTGTTTTCTTCTTGCGTAGAAGACAATCCTGCAGTTCAGCCTCAGTAGAGTTAACTACTTCAGTTTCTTCTCTACATTGCCATTGGTTACTTTCATCAATCCAGTCACTAGAGAACATGATTGTAACCTATTACAAAAGGTTTTCAAATACAGTCTTTTGTTCATAATTTCATAAATGTCAACATTAGAAACACCATCAGTTTATTCCATGTTTTTCATACCGATCTTTATTTTAAAATACCAACATTGCCTCAATCTCCTCTTGAATTTATTACCAAGCAAATCTCAAATAGCCCTTTCAAGCTTTGGCTGCTTCAAGACAATGTATGATCATAGAAGCCGAATCGGGAAAGGATCAGACATCTGAACGGCAACTGTTCAAGCAAAGTATTTAAAATGAAAAGCAGGCAGTCAGACCCACTCACTTCTCAACATGTTCCAGCATGCCACAGAAAGGAAAGGTACAGAGACATTTCTAGATGATTGTTCATGCTCTGTGCTCATACATATGTATTCTGATAGAAATTTCGTGGCCTCTCTATCTTCCTACTGTCCTCTCATTTCAAGTAGATCCTTTACTCCTTATCTCAGGTCTCTAAATTCTTCACTACATGCGCAGCCAAACTTTCTGTGGGCTTCCATTTCATTGCTCAGTTGCTTTGTAGTTAATTACTCACTATCAGAACATAGTACGTCCTCTCCTCAGACTTACCTACATTCTTACTCACTGAAGTGATACTCCTTAATCATAATGAAAACAACTCTAGATTTTTAGTGGTGGCTGGAATATAAAATACTCTGCCCCAGGTTCATGCATTTGAACATTTAGCCCCGGGTGATATTTTAAGACACTGAACAAAGTTTTGGACATGAAACCTAGCTGGTAAATGGAGAGTCCTTGTGAGACATAAGAGCTCTGTAGTGGACTCTGTGTCCAGACCTAAGATTCACTACCTAAATCCCCAAGATGTGAGCAAGCTGTCTCATGCTGCTGCTTACTTGAACTCTACTGTGCCTATCCCATCATGATGGAGTATCACTTCAAGCTGTGAGCCAAAATACTTTGCCTCTTGAGTATATCCTGTTCATGTATACCACAAGGGGCTAAACACCTCACTTTTTACTTTGCTTTGTGGTGGCTATTTAGTCACATGACCAAAGAAATTAACTAATACCTTTTTGTGAAATTATCTATTATATGTCTTTCTTAGTAGACCACAAGCCTTCTAAGTCCAAGAAATTTGAACAGTGTCCTTTTTTTATGGACTGCCAATTAGGACCAACTTGACCTATTATACTCTTTATAGTGGATGCATGAAAGTGCCCAGATATTATTTAATTAATCTGTATGCAGCGATGTCAAAGGAAAGGACATATACTTTTTTTAAAAAGTTGAAGTGTAGAAACTTTACAACTCTGTCAACTGAGGGGTTTTGACAGAGCTGGAGTTTGAATGGGTCTTGTTTACTCACTTATGTTCAGATATGGAGACATGGACTTTTAATCAGGTCGCTAGTTCCCTAATCTCCATTCCATTCTTCACTTTTCCTCTCATATATAACTGGGTATATATTTGCTGCTCTAAATGACATATTGATTATAAATCAGAATCCTCTGACTTTGTTCTGCTTTGTCTTGATACCTGCATAAGTTTCAGTACTCAATTCTATATTGGAAAAAACTTTATCTCATTCTATTATCTTTCTCTGCAAAGGAGTGTTTTAAACATGCTACACAGGATGAATTAAATGAAAGCCTTTGGTCAAAATGTTTCATGACTCTGCTCACATAATTTCCCTATCTACAATGCTGTAAAGACATTCATTTGAAGTAGCATTTCTTTGCCTTCTACTTAATAAGATGTTCTTTAAACTTTTTATGTATTAAAAATCAAGTCTGCTTAAGATTGCAAATGTTATCTTGATGTGAGTTGGCTTTCAAGCAGTAAATAATTGCTTGCAGAGCAAAGCCTAGTGGTCTGTATAATTTGACTGAAGCAGTTCACCTCAATTTAGCTGTGTCCTTGAGGTGCACACAGACCCAGCTCTTGTTCCCTGCATTCTAACCTTAGCTAATCATGTTCTACATCAGTATCTGTTATTGACAATGGCTGGAGGTGTGGGACTCCTTTCCCCAGCTATTTATATTTTAGTGACATCCATTTACATATTGCAGTAGAGAATAAAGGTAGCTTTGTATGTAAATGTAATTTTCAGAATATAAAATATAAGTATGCTATTGGTCAATGAATACTTTTGTCAATCAAATTTCTCACCTGAATAAAAATAATATTTTTTCTTTTTTCTAAAAGCCAGTTCATATAAAGTGCATATTCAATAATGAAATTGCGGTGTAGGGGATTTTAGTACTGAAGGAAATATTGTTGAGACACCATCCTAGAAGTTTCCAACTTGCTTAGCTAATAGCAAACATGTATTATTTAAAAATGATAAGTTATATACAGTTTGTTGTTTGGACTCATGTGGATATTTAAATTGCCTGTAGAGAACCTATAGTTTTGTATAGATGTATTCATAACAGCAAACTATTTTGCTAGGTAGGAGTTATGACATTTGATTTGAAAGTCATCTCCCATATGACAGCTTTCTTGACCTCTCTGTATACAAGAGTCTTTCTGACCTCAGACACTGCCATCTACTGTTACATAGGCAGAACAATACATCCTGACTGCAATGGAAGACAAGGTCATCCACAATCTCCACAATACTTAGAAACATTTATAGTGAGAGAAATTCATTATTAACTTTTTAGTAAGTTGTTAGTCTTCTTCACATACATTTTTTCAAACATGTAAATAAAAGATAGTACACATGGTCTCTAAATTTCTTCCCTATTCTTAAATTCTAAGTTAGATGCAAAAGCAAAAGGAGGTCATGAAGGAGTAACCTGGATGCATGGTGCCAGGAGGTTTGCTTAAGTAATCGTTTTCTCTCTATATTTCTAAAAATGGCCATGAATTAAACAAGGCAGAAATCTGGCTTCTTTAGCATTTCTAAGAGCCAGACATATCTATGAACTAGTATGGAGGGCAAGAAATTCCTCAATTGCATATTTTGAACTGTGTTGGAAAAGTGAGTGTTGAATAAACATTCTAATGTTAGACAATACTGAAATTTAGACTTAAAAGTCTGGACTCTGACAAGCAAGGGCAATGTGCTAAAAGGCATTCTTTATAAAATAGCTTTAAGACACATGGGACTGGCCAGTAATGATAAACTATGTTTTTCTGAAATATTTGTGATATGTAGAAAATGTTAGTTATTAACTCAGCCTATTCTAGGCACAACTTTATTTTAGTTTTGAATCATTATAAAGATGCTTTCGTTTTGTTTATCTATTACTGTTTGTAGAAGTATCTGTACATTGGAATAGAACCTCTAAATTTTCACATTTACATACAATTTGAGGAACAACTAGTACCAAAAGAAGCACTGCCCCATGTCCTATCCTAAAACTCTCAATGACTCTTAAAACCTTGTATCACAGGGCTGTTTGATCACTAGAAATAGAATATTAAGGAATACCACCTGGCAAAACAGGCCATGATATCCAAAAAAGAATGTTCATATCTGACATTTTTCTCATGGGCATTGGCCAACTTTTTTGCTCCTGGCTTCTGCACATAACTAGTTGACACATAGGTGATGTGTTAGGTGATTCGAGAGCTGGAACTTTGAAGTGGCATCCTGCCCATCTTTAGAGTAGAGATCCAAATGCCTGCTTTACAGAGAGGTCATGATTTTATTAATTTTAAGTCTAAAATTATGTAAATGAGCAACTTATTAAGTGCCATTGAAAATCTAAAGAGACAATATTTCTAAGGGTTCATACTATTCGAGCCCAAATTACCAAAGTCATGCGTTTGTAAATTGTTTCACTAAATCCTCTCTTTATCAAAACCTATGAAGTGAATTTACCAGCAAGGCTTCTTGTCATATATGTAGAAAATGAATTTTCTGTTTAGTGTCCTGAGAATAAAGATCAAATTTATTAAAAGGATTGTGTTTTCTTATTCAGTAACATTTTTCTAGCAGGCTCCGGGGCTCAGGAAAGGAGAATGCCTTCCTTATTTCTTTGTGCTCATTGTTCTGAACACAGCAAAAGTACTCAGCAAAAACGTTTTCACACAGAACCTGTGAAGAGGATGAACCAGAGACGAAGGGAACTGAGAACACTCACCACCTAGTCAGTATGACTCTGTTTTATTCCCTTCCATGACTGGCCAATGAGACAAATTATTTTCCTGTAGGTTTTCTTTATACATCTAATTTTTAACAGTTTTATTTTCCACCTATTTCCCTTATGTCTCTTGGCTCTTCAGACTGAAAGCCGTTGTTTCTGATGTCCTAGGATTTCTACTCTAGCTTGGCTTGTACAGTTAATGAATGTCCTTTACTGAAAAATGTTTAGTTCACATTAACCTCAGATAAACTACAATCATATGCTTCAAGTCATTATACTTTTAAAATGAAGATGTAGTCAAGATTTAAAGGCTTTTGGGGTTTACTTAAATTAGAAATATTATCCTAATTTTTAAAAAATGCTCATTATACAATAAATGGCAGTTATTTTTTCTAAGTCTAGCCTTGTGCAAATTACTTTATGTGTACATTATATTAGTTTTTTGAGGTAAGTATCATTAATTCCATAGCTTAGAGCAGTTGCAAAACTTCTAGCAGGTCACAGAGATAGTATGATAATTCTTCAATATTTAAACTAAGGTGAGAACCCAAACTCAAGTTAACCATGCATTATGCAGCCTTACTCGGGATGCTGCTCATGTAGTATAGCATGACAAACTCTGGAGTAGTGTCTTATGGCCCTAATTCACTCTTCATCCTTAGCAAAAGCCTGAATGTTCACCTTAACAAGGTGATGGCTTACCTTCAATTGTTTGTCTCTTACTACATGTAAATTATCCTACGTTGCAGGTATTTTACTTCCATGCTGTCTTATCTTGTCTTATTAAATTTAATCTTTGTATAATGAACTTTTGCGTAAAGCTAATTGTGTTAATTAATTAGTTGATTGTTTAACTACTGTTCAATGACAACGTTAGATGAGAAACATTGTAGACACATTGCAAAGACAAAGCTAAGAAACTTATTTCAATGAGCTTGCGATAGTGTTATGAAGAGTGAGATTGTAGCAAGTGAGAATGAACTGTAAAGACTGAAAAATTTGCATTCTGCCGACACCTGTGATTTTGAGCTAAGTAGGATGTAATGAACACTGTATGACATTTATCAAACATAGCTTCAGAGATGAAAGAGGCCACATAGATTCATGGGCTTTTTGACAGAAAGAGAAGGGAACTCCAAAATGAAATGGTGGCATCACCATAGCTTGAAAAAGTCAGTGGGCATAGCACATATTTTGTGCATACAAGAGACTCAGTTATGTGGAGAAAGCCATCCATGGAGAGTGGCTGGGGGAGACAAGCAAAAAGACACCGAGACATGGAGCTGTTCACCTCAGCAGTGTGTTAATTAGTTTCCTAAAGAGAGCACAGGCATCAATATCTTTGTTGGAGATGTAAACCTCTAACATGAATCTTAGCGGGGAAATGACAAATGCAAAAGTAAGAAGCTAATATGATTCAGAATGGTACTCCATGCTTTTAACTCCAGCAGTTGAAAGTATCCATGCATGCTCAATGGCATCTGGTCTATGAAGCAAGCTCCAGGACATCCAGGGCTACACATGGAAATATCCTGTCTCAAACAAAATATTTAAAGAAAAATACCAAAGATCCAGCAGTACTGGAGATTGTGAAATAAAAGAGCAAATGGAAACTTGTAGAAATAAACTGTGAATATGGTCTGTGTTTTTCTTCCACTGATCACCTATTTTCACTAGACCTTTCATCCCCTTCACCAATAGCAGACATTAGGCAGCTGGCTTAGAAATGATGAAAGGGAAAGTGAACTAGCATCATAAAATTTGGTATGTAAAATGATAATGAATGTCTCTCTCAAGAAAAGAGTTTGTACTAGAGGACTTTCAGTATACTATTCTGAATAGAATGGGGTTTGCTTACTGAGGTTACAGTATCTTCATTGTTTCTCCTGTTGAATCTCAAGTCCACATCTGATTCAACATGTCGATGAACAGGCAAAAGTCCATTGATTCTAGAACACATAGGTTTGCACTTCTATGTGAAAGCTTAAGGCCATACTGAAGGGAAGTGCCACTTATGAAGGGTTATTGCATCACATGCCAGCAGAGGGCGCCATTCACAGACGTCTATATGATAGAGACTCATGTAAGGGCTGCATCTGCTGGTATTTTAATTTAATTTACTTTAATTATTTTTATATTTAATCTTTTTATTTAATCTTTTTATTCCCCTCCCGGCCCACTCTCTGACTGTTCCACATCCCATACCTGCTCCCTGTCAGCCTGTCTCCACTAGGATGTACCTATCCCCAACCCCCTACCCCATCAGACCTCAAAATTCCCTGGGGTCTCCAGTCTCTTGAGAGTTATGTGTATCTTCTCTGACTGAAGCCAGTCCTGTCAGTCCTCTGCTGTATATATGTTGGGGGCCTCAACTAGCTGATTGGTGGTCCAGTGTCTGAGAGATCTCAGGGGTTCAGTTAATTGAGACTGCTGGTCCTCCTACAAGGTCGCCCTCCTCCCCAGCTTCTTCTAGCCTTTCCCTCGATTCAAACACAGGAGTCAACAGCTTCTGTCCATTGGTTGCGTGCAAATATCTGCATCTGACTAAAAACAGTCTCAGGCTCAACCCACTGCCCCTGCTTTTTATGCCCAAGTTTTCATTGATATGTTTCATTCTCTCTGTGCTACACATCCTGGTGAGCATAATTCACCTTGCAGATGAAAACATCACCTACTCTAGATTAAGCATTAGCCCTAGTGTGATCCGCTTTAGAAACGTATTTGATGTCATCAACGTGCCTTGTCTAATGTGATTTCAAACAAGCTCAATGGACAGAATGGATACAAAATAGCTAGCTTTATCCAAGACAAAGGTAGCATACAGTGTTTGGATAGAGGAGTCAAAGAAAACAAAGTATGACTACTTTTTAAGAATATGTATGCTTAAAGGACTCAAATTAAAATAACCACATCTTTCCAGAATAGTTAGCTAACACGTTCAGCTGGCCCTCTAAATTTTAGCATCACAATTATGAACAGCAACCCCAGATAAGGAAAAAAGATGAGACAAAATGAAAAATTCAATACTATATTTTATGGTAAACCAGTAGAATGATTTTATGTATTTTTCTTCCTATGATCTGCCTTTCCCTATTCCAAGACCAGGAAGATAAATAACCACAGCTTTAATGCTATTGACAGAAGGCTTTGTGCTATGTAAATCTGTGTTTTCTACAAATGCATAATGGCTGTAGGGGACAGTAAGAGCAAGATAGAAGATTCATTAATAGATCCCCATAAGCAAAGAACAAATGAATCTGGGGCTTGTCTCCCAGAACACACAGGATGCATCACTCAGCCAGCTGTCTAGAGCTCTACTGCCTGGGAATATGAGAACTATAATTGAATAATCTCTTATTAAAAGATGCAGAAAAATACAAATCTACTGCATGTGTGTATGTTCTAAAGTGTTTTTGTACCTAATTGCATATATTTGTAATGGTTTCCAATGGTCTGACATCAGTTTGTGATTAGGCATCCACTGTGTGGAGAAATACTTTATTTTAGTTTATTTTCTGGATGAATTTTATGGTTATGAAAGTCACAGAAGATTTTGATAGGAGTTGACACTTCTATTGGGTCTTTGTTTTTTAATGCGATATTCGTGAAAGATGGCAGCTTCAGAAATATGCTTTATTCTTTCCCTGGCTACTTGCAGTTAGACTAAACCCCCACCCATTTTTATGCTTCATTTCTGATTCTGGGAGAAAGACTATTACATTTGAAAGGACATAAGAATAACCATCTGGTCCTGGAGACATTTCCATGTCTCGTTTATCTATTAGGTGTTGAACATCTTGCACATTAACTAACACTTGATGCAATCATTCTCCTCTGTTTGTCTTGCCTGTTTCTGAAGACATTTAGCAAATGAGGAGGTCCCTGATGTCTTCTTTAAGAATGGAAAAACAAAATCTGTTTGGTGTCTCAGTAGATCATTGTCCTTCATAAAGACCAGTCAAGGAATTTATCTCTCACCCCCACTTTGTTACTGTAGCATGTTTTCTGTCCCTTGCCTGTAGCCTGGACACACAGTACTGCTCTCTCTCTCTCTCTCTCTCTCTCTCTCTCTCTCTCTCTCTCTCTCTCTTCCACTCTCTGTCTGCCTTTGTCTTGCTTCATGTTGGCACTGATCAACTACCTTATTTTTGTGATGAAGCAATTGTATTTTATTAAATGTACACCAAAAAGCTATACAGATGAATACATGATGGAATTGGCAATAATATTTTTATTGATTTTTTTAATGTTCTAAAATTATCATATGTCATTCTTGTACCCATGTTAAGCATTATGAAGTATAATTATCAATATGGGAAACCAATATAACATTCTGATGAGAGGAGCAAGAACTAACCTAAAAAATAATTTTCTTCTTTGGAAAGAAGATGTATTTTGAAAATTTTAATATTGTTATAAACAAATTTTTCTGTGTTCCAAAGTTTCAGCATCATGAGATTATAATTTTCATTAATGTTTAGATTCTAGTTAAGAATAAATGCTAAAATGAAGAAAACTAGAAAACTCCCAACTTCGTGTTTGTTTGGCAACTTCACTCATCTAGTGAAGATTCCAAAGGGTTCTCCTTTGGACATGGAGTACAGTTATTTGGAAGGTAAAGAAAGAATGTCCCATTATGAGGGCCCAGAATTTAAAATCCCTTTTGGAGAAGTTTTATTGCATTCTTGAAATATAAAAAGAGGCACATCTGCTAGAAGTGAGTAAATAATAGAGCAAAGTAATCCAGCAACTGGAGACAGGAACTGCCTTGTTAAGTTTAGCAGGTCATGGTAAATACTTTGTTATCCCTATTTCTAATTAACAACTAATTAATTAATTTCCATATATTTAAGGTTTCAGGTCTGTATACAATGTATCTAGGTCATGCCTATCACCAACTTGTTACTTCCAGCTGCATGCCACATCCCATGTGCAGAGGCTAGCCTTTGTACCATTCCACCTAAAACTCTGGCTCTTATTGCTCTTTTTGCTCCTTTTTCTAAAATGTTTCCTGAGTCTTGAGGGGTGGAGCATTGTTACAGATGTTCCTTCTACATCTGGGCACTCATTTTACTTGTTCTTGGCTATTGAATAGTTTTGAGTTTCTGCATCAACCACCACCCACTGCACAAATATTTAGAAGGGAGTCCAACAACATGGCTATTCAGTAAAGTTACCAGTGGGTTCTTTCCAAGGATGTGTAGCTTCTGTAGCCATAGACTTTGACCAACCATACCTATAATATTATGCATGAATTCTTTCCTGTGCAGCAGACATCAAATACAATCCAGAGGGCAGTAGATTATATAAATAAATACTCTCCCTGTTATTGCACCTGTAGATACATCTTGCCATTATTGTGATTTTTGAAGTTTCAGTTAAAAATGTTTCTTTATTATTATTATTATTGTCTATCTGGGTGAGCATATTTTATGTGCCCAGATATGCAGATCCCAGGAAAATGTTACTTAGTGGAGTCAGTTCTGTCCTTGTATATTCAATTCAGTTCCAGAGAGTGAAAACTGAGAACATGAAACTTAGGCTGTAAATACCTTTAGCCAAAGAGCAATATTACTGGACTCAATGGCACTCATCTTTAGTGTGGAGGCACTATTTGTGACTTAAACAAACAAACAAACAAACAACTGAACAAACAAACAAACAACAATGAAGACTCATTTTTTTCCATGTAAATCATGATACTAAACATGCCAAGAGACCATTTTGGATTTGTTCTCAATTTTAGTGATCAAAATATTTTGTAATAGTCCATAGAGGTAACTAGGTACCAGACTACAGGAGGAACTTGTGTTCTTGATTGTGGTCCTTTGAGCACTTGATGAGTGAAATGCTACATAAGTGAAAAAATAACAGAGTATCAAAAGGAAAATGATTGTGGAGTCCAGCTCTACTCAGTGTTGGTAGCTGTGGGCAGCAGCAGTCCTCTTGTGTTTGATATGGATTCGTAATTATATATGTAGTAAGTGAACCATAGACGTCCACTCATCATATTCCTGCTTCAGAAAGTCATAACTGCTTCATTGACATGAAAAGAACCTGGGGCTACAGTCTTATGATTGGTCAAGATTGATTGCATTAAACTTGGGGCTTTAAATTCAAACTCCAAGTCAATTTTCACAGTTTTGCAAAAGGCCCTGGGATCTCCACTGAGAAAATTAACTTTTACCCCTCAGCAATACCATGCTTCATGTTAGGCATTAAGAGACGACTCAGGCTGCAGGTAGAACCCAGAATAAAGATGGCAGAAAGCGAACAGTTATTGGATAATCATAGGGATAATCAGAAGTTTCAGAAACTTGAATTAGTGGTAAGCGGAGACTTATGCATGGGTTTGGGGAACTGATGTAGAAGCATAATTGACAAGATATTATAATGACCTGGTTGCAACAGATGCACTGGGACTCAGCTCTCTAGAAGTTATGGAACATGGGATGTTTTCTTTCCCTATTGTTTCTTTGTTGAGGTAGGGATATTTGGAAAGTCCAAAATATGAAAAGCAGAATAGAACATTATGTCTGGGTTTGTTATGAAGCCGTCGATGCCAGGAGTTAATGCTCTGGTGGAAGAGTCTTATGATTAGAGCAGACAGCATAAGTAAAAGACACCGAGAGACTCAAAATAGCTTTGTACTTTTGTTAACTGTAGTCAGGCTAAGACAGTGCTTGTAAGCAATGACTTTCTGCTCCTCGTTCATGATACCATTTTCCTGGTTTCATAGCTTCTGTTTGACCTCTAAGGGTTATTTAGAGTAACTACCATTACGACTGACATTCATCCTATATTTTTTAAAGTGTCACCATAGAACCATTCTTAGAAGTCTATGATGTTCTTGTGTTCTCTAAGTGTGGATTTAAAGCAAGATTATGTGTCACAGGTTAGTAACTTCAGTGAAGAAGATGTTGGCATTTTACCTATGCCCCTGGTGAGATTCCTTTGGTCACCAACAATAGTCCACTGGTTTATAGTTGCAAAAAGCACTAATACCACATTAGCAACTCCACATGGTCTTTTTACCTCCTGCATCCTTCTCATTTTTCCAAGTCTATAAGTTAGTTCATTCTTTTACAACAAAAGAGTGTGCACTTGTCTTATATCCCAAGCAATCTCATTTGTGGTACTTTCCTTGAGATGGGACACATTTCTTAGATGGACTATGCTGTGTGTGCATGTGTTTGTGCGTGTGTAGCTTTTGAAAGTATAGTGAATAAATATAAACATACATTTTTATCTACATGATGGGATTATTCTTTTGTAATACAATTTTCAAAATTTTAATATATTATTTTCTTCTTTGATGACAACCACATCCAAGGTTCTTTATGCGATAAGTGCACTTGAGTAGACATTTTCAGATATTGATTTTCTCTGTGCAGTATTGAAGGACTTGATGGATTGTATTTAAGATATATCTGAGGTGTATACTTTAGTGACTTAGTCGTAGATATCAAAACACTTATGTATAAGTATATTGTTTAGAAAGTGCCTAGATTCAACAAATTAGTCTTTTAGAAAATAACCATTTAAGTTATATGAAATATCTAAATAAAAACTATTATTTAAAAGCCACATAGAAACTATAATTATGGAAGCAGTGATTGAATGAGTGGACTATACTATAATGTAAATAGATTATTGCTTATTTATGGTAAATTTATGGTCAAAGATGATAAGTTAGATGGATGTTTATGTGGCTATGTATACAAGAAAGACCATAACAAACAAAATAAATACAAAATCTATAAGTTTTAGTTTCTTTTCCTTTTGGAACACCATATAGTTCTGAAATAAGTTGTCAGTCTACTGTCATCTTCTGTCCACCTTAACTACTACACAGACGACAAAGGACAGGGAAGATCAGGAAAGAGTTTAATTCTTACATGACACACAGTCACTTCCTTGCTCATGGGAACAGGCTTTAATTAGAGATTTTTCTTACATGTCTTCTGTAATGATGCGCCTACTTCTCTGCAAATCCAGCAGGCAGTGTGTGAAGTTCAAAGTAAAGATACTTTTAACTACCTCCGGTCTTCAATTATGAAAGAAAATTCTGAAAAATATAAGTGATTGGCTCTTCCTTAGTCTTTAAAAATAAAGAGGAGGCTGAGAGAAAGTGCAAATACCTTTTGCAAACAAGCAATCTTTTTTTTTATTATGATTGCTTTGAAATAGAGCTATTATTAGTTTTTGGTGTTGGAAATCCTATAAGTATATCTAGGTAATTAGATAGAATATATTAAAAAATGTGTTAACAGTTTCATATGTGGTAATATATATATACCCACGGACCCTACATATTTCAAGTACAAGAGTTGATCAATAGGGCATCACTCCCTATAGATTGTCTAGTCCAAACTTTGATTCTTTCATGTTCCCCAAGGCAGGACCAAGGTCAGCAATTTAACAGGATCTCTATCCTGAGAAAAGCAACAAATTAAAAGTTGTGTATTTTGACTGTGTTTGAAAGAACATTTTGACTATGGAAGATGATGCAACTTGAAATTCATAAACTATTTTGACTCTTTTTTAATCTAACATTGAATTTATAGCCAGATGAAATTATAGTGCACATATTTGTCTGAACACATTAGTGCCTCTGTATTCTAAGACAGATGCCATCCTTGTTTTGATGATATCAGCACTGTAATGGAGGAGGTATCGAGCACATTATGAAATGTTAATGTTCACATGGGTTTTAAAAGGCAATGCTTGCCTTTACTTTACAGCCAAAAACTGTATGAGGAAAAGGGAAGCTATTCCAAAACCAATGGGCATTGTTCAACTTTTTATATAATCTCATGTACCAGATACAGCATTAGAAACATCTCAGCATATAATAAAAGTTGAATTACCAGTCATCATAATGCTATCAATCTAAAGATACTGTGACAATCTTCATTTTACAAATGAGGTTGTAAATCTTAAGATTTGATATGTCTATTTATTTGTTAAAATGACCTACCAACTAAGTGACAGGATCAGGATTTTTAAATAAAATATAATGACCTTTCTTGGTCCTATTTTCAAAATCACAGTGAGTTGGTAAACTGGTCAAGGGATCTAACAAAGGAGAATCTGCATTGAGACAGAGAGAGAGAGAGAGAGAGAGAGAGAGAGAGAGAGAGAGAGAGAGAGAGAGAGAGAGA
>NW_021620725.1:3734911-3775559 GCF_004785775.1 Grammomys surdaster | reverse complement strand
AGAGAGAGAGAGAGAGAGAGAGAGAGAGA
Source organism: Grammomys surdaster (assembly GCF_004785775.1). Taxonomy (NCBI): domain Eukaryota; kingdom Metazoa; phylum Chordata; class Mammalia; order Rodentia; family Muridae; genus Grammomys; species Grammomys surdaster. Next base: position 3,775,530 of record NW_021620725.1, on the reverse strand, counting down.
GAGAGAGAGAGAGAGAGATTGATTTTGGTTCTTCTACCTCCAAAACCAAAATTAATTTAGCCTTTGCTCGTTTTTATTCATTTGTTTATTTAGAAGTCAGTTATATCCTACAATGTATAAAATTCCCTACTGTTTTGTTCAGAGAGAGAGAGAGAGAGAACACCATGATAAGTAAAATGCCCTCTTTGTCAATTGTTTTGATTCTTAGCTTTGTGCCTTAGATTTAAATCTTCTCTTTAATAAAATATAGCCAGCCCCTCCCCTCAAAATAGGCAGATGATAAAAGCAGAGAAAATGTGTAAAGAAAGATAATTGTGCTGAATAAAAAAAAGAACAAAGAAAAGATCCACACAAAGGCACTGACTCTGTGCTTCATTCCCTCCCTGTGTTCTCTGCCTCTGTTGTAATGGAGAAACCCACAGGCCTGGAACTAACATCTTTGCTCTCTTTGTGTGAATGTGAATCCCAATTGACTTAGTGGGACCTTGCTCCTGAGTAGCCATACTCTGTGCCCTCCAGGAGCCAGGAGTTGGTTCCCATTCTCTGCCTCTGCTCCCGGTCATGCATTGAAGTCTGGGGAGACATTGAGCATGAGAGGGGAGGTAATAATGGGAGCTAATTAAGCATTTGAGAGAAAATCACTCATGGAGAAACTTGTGCTGTAAAAAAAGAGATAGAGTTAAAGGAAACACAGAGGTAGTGGGGACATTAAGTTTGGTTGGGTACTAAAGACCTAGAGTGTCTGAAACTGTAGTGAAACTTCAATTCTATTGTACATTTCAGCAGCTTTCTGTATATTCTCTGAAGGATACTTAATGTGTCCTCAATACGGAAAGATTTTCTTAGCAACAATCTCAACATTAATACTTAGAATCTGAATAAAGCTTGAGAGGAAAGACCTGCTAGTGAAAGTGTAAAAGAAGGGATACATATTGGTTGATATACACAGATCACCCTAAGATTAGATGGAAAACATTATGAAGGAATAACTTCAAATAGCCCCCAACTGAAATGGTAGCATCTTTCATGACAATAGAGACTTGTTCATATGAAGTTTTGTGGAGTGAGTTGGTAGATAGCCTGGAGAACATATGATGAGGAAGACATGGTCAAACCACAGATTTCCTGGCAGATAACTGGAAGCATGCTTCATTTAGAATCAGCCCTCCATTCTTCCTTTTATCCACTCTTCTCTGTGTTTTCCAGAGAAATATTTAATTCAGTAAAGTCTCTCCTACTTCATATCTCCTCATTTGCTTCTTTAATACTTCCAGCCTCTCACTGTGCTGCTGGAATTCCAAACTGGTCTCACCTTTGTGGAAACAGAAGGATTTTTCACACTAGCTTGGGTTTATAAGGCTAATGCTCCATTATATGCTTTATAGCAGTGCCCTCCAGCTACTGAACACATACTGAATAGCATCGTGAAGAGCAGGTGTCCCAAGCTACATCTGGAAAGAATAGCTCTTTCTATGATGATAAAGAGTTTGAGAAGAGGTTTCACATTGGAAAAGCATCTTCTCAGGACAATTTCAGCTTATCCATTTAAAAATCCTTTTAATATTTAATAAGGAAACAATTTCAAAGCCTTTGATTGGTGATAGTGTTAGGAGAGAGAGAGAGAGAGAGAGAGAGAGAGAGAGAGAGAGAGAGAGAGAGAGAGAGAGAGAGAGAGATGAAAGGAATGAAGGCATGAGAAGAAAGGAGGCAAGCAGGAGAGCAGAGACAGGAAGAACCTGAAAATGGAAACTGCAATGAATACATCCAGAGTTATCTGAAGAGCTGGTATCTTTTCCATTAGGAACATGAATGATATGTCTCTTAGATTCTCAGCTATTGTAAAACTTTAAATAATGTTGAATGATAGAAGTCATCTTTCAGTGGGAAAACAGTCTTATAGACCTTATACAGCAAAGGTCCATCTTATTAGAATGCATCTCACATGAGACTGGGCAACCTTGAAATCTCTGTACTACACTATCACAGCAGGACACCACTGCTAAACAGATAGAAGGGAGGCTTTTGGAGACACATTATTGAATGAATATCATTAACATCTATGTCCCAAGAAAGGAATGGGAAAAGATGAAGAAGCCAGGACAAGATTTTCATTAGATCAGTAAGCTTTTAGTAAGGCTCTTGCTTTAAAAATAAATATTATGCCAATGATTTCAGACTGAATGAAGCTGATAAGTCAGGAGTAACATAAAACAAAGTCTCAGGATGAGTAAAACTCATTATATAAATGTAAAAGAAAAGGGGTCTCTTCTCTCCTGTCCAGACTCCTAGTCCTGCTTTCCACTGATGGACCTGGGAGATAGTGAAATCAAATTGCAATGAAATAGAATTGATAAGAGTGGGCTTGAAGAAGAAAAGGGTAGAGAAAATACTAAAAGAAGGATGCCAAACAGCCAGTAAGGAAAGGAGAAAGGAATGCAAACAAAGCAGGGTTAAAAAGGAAACAGAGAAGTCAGATTTATTTATCATAAGTGCCATTTTTAAAAGACCAAGGCTCAGGCTGGAGTGATGTCTCAGGATTTAGGAGTACAGAGTTCCCTGCCAGTGGTCTGAGTTCAATTCCCAGCAACCATATGGTGGCTCACAACCATCTGTAATGGGATCCAATGCCCTTTTCCAGTTTGTCTGATAACAGCTACAGTGTACTCGCACCATTAAATAAATAAATAAATAAATAAATAAATAAATCAGAAGAAGGAGGAGGAGGAAGAGGAGGAGGAGGAGGAGGAGGAGAAGGAGAAGAAGAAGAAGAAGAAGAAGAAGAAGAAGAAGAAGAAGAAGAAGAAGAAGAAGAAGAAACAAAGAAGAAGAAGGAAAAAAGGCTCACTGTAGACTTATTGTTTATTTCCTTAACTGAGTAATTTCTCTTGTGTCGTGTCTAGTATGGATCCTGCAGAAGGTCATTTGTTTATCCATATATGTACCTCTTGAGCATGAAGGAGTTCATAGTCTAGGATTCCTTGTTTCCTTTTTCCAATGGATAAGGGAGGAAAAAAATGTCTCCATCCAAAAACAATGCTCTCAAAGCATAGCAAGGAAAAAAAATGGCATTTTTTTGGGCATTAGTGATAAAGCTTGGTGTGAATTTTTTGATAAATCCAAAAGCATTTCTTTTTTTTTCTTTACTCTTTTGGCTATCCTCTTGGGCTCAAGGAGAACTACACACACACACACACACACACACACACACACACAGAGAGAGAGAGAGAGAGAGAAAGAGAGAGAGACAGAGAGAGACAGAGAGACAGAGACAGAGAGAGACAGAGAGAGACAGAGACAGAGAGACAGAGAGACTAAAACTCACTTTGTGCAAAATGCCCCCTGTATCACTGCCCACAGGGTGACATAACCAAAAAGACATTTAGTCTCTAACCTGTTCTTTCTGACTGTTTCTCATATGAGAGAAAGGATTAAGATATTAGAGCAATTATGAGAAATTGTCATTCCTTAAGGTAAAATGAGGTCAGATGTTCACAGTTTCATGTTTCAATTTGATACTAATTTTTTTTTGCTTAAAAATCCCATACCTTAGGAATACCTTATAAGTAAAGATATATATCATGAAAATTATAAGCCATAAATCCATCCTTTGACAAGTGCTACATCTTTCTGCATCTTATTCATGAAACTCTCCTATCCAGATCCCTTGATAATGCTACAGAGTCTGCCTTTGCCATTCACCATCCCTTTCTATTTCTCTTAGATATATCCATCCTTTCAATATACCCTACACTTTCTGAGCTCCCTTCATGTACTTGTTTACAACATTTACTAAGCAAGAAAATTCTTGATAAAACACACTTCTGTGAACTATTTCCTCTGAGAATACTCCTAAATGAATGATTGTCATATAATGCTATGTTTGATTGCTCACATTGAAGCCAACATTTTCAGAATGACATTGACTGGAATTTATCACATTCTAACTTTGCAAAAATCACAACTCCCATTAGATTTACCTTTGGTAGACCTGACTGGCCCTGAAGTAATTCTGAGATTAAAAAATATCTTTTCATTCTTTTAATTGGCCAGGTCTACCATCAGTACCTGGATTAGGTCTGAGACACCAAGACAAACCTCACTAATTGCGTGGACTCTTATCCAACATTTATTGCTGTGTAGCAACCACAAAATGCCAATCTAGACACTGTGAGAAGCCTTTAAATAGCAACTTTGCTACCAAATCCCTAAGCCTGCAATTTGTGAATATATATTGCTCCAGTAAGTATTGGTTATGGGTCATAAAAGAAGAAAAGAAAAATAACACAACAGCAATCAGTCAGACTCCCCTTCTCAAAGCTGGCTCCAGTACTGATTGTTCAAAATCATTACCCAATCAGTCTGTTACCAAAGTGGTTGGCTAAAGACACCCACCAGGCACACAGGAAATTACTACTATTGGAGAAGATGAAGGATCAGCCTACAGTAATAGCATACACCCACTGAATGCTCATTATATGCTACATGCTATTTAAGCCCTTCAGAAGCCTTTTCTTAATTAATTGTCACAAGCTCTTATGAGGTCTGTATACTTTTTCTTCCAGTTGAAGAAACTGAAGTAGAACATTGATAAGTACCTTGGATATATCCCAGGCTCCACCAAGTGACTGGATTGGAACCTTGTACTGGTGTTGCTTCATTGTACATGACTGCTTAAGATTGGAGGATATTTGTATGTCAGTGAGGTCCAGTTCAAGATAGATGACTTGGCTCAGTCCCTCCAGCCTCTCACTTCCTATACTAGCACTGGTATGCCATCACTTCATTTTGGTTGACTCTAACTAGTGCTCATATAATACAATTCCACCCTGAGTGGGATGAAAAGTGGCAAATGTAGGAAAAAGAGAAATTGATCATTTTCTTTACATGTTAAACTGTCTTTACAAAATCTTACTAAAAAAAAAAAAAGATAATTTGAGGCATTATTCTTTACGTAACCAAGCAACCATCCTCCCTCCCTTCCTCCCTCCATTTCTCTCTTCTTTCCTTCCCCACCTCTCTCCCTCTTTCCTTCTTTTAATCCTTTCTTTCATTTTGAGGCATTTAAAAATTATAATTATACACTATGTAGACACATTCTCCACATTGGTTTGAGTCTGATATGCCTTCTCATGGAATGGAGAACACGGATCACAGTTGGAATTTCTCCAAGTGTAACAGACACCTAGTCTGCAGGTGATTCTAATGCAGGTCATGCTTTCAGAGACTTGAGAACAATAGATGTTGGCTTGAGACAGATGCCAATGAATAGGAACAAAGTTTAGGTAGCTGTTATCTGTCTTAGTGGGGTTTTACAGAAATAGGTATGAGTATATAGTGTGTATATACAGGAACACACACACAAACATACAACAGGTGTGATTGTGTTATTCACAAAATCTTGAAAGTGTTAAAGAAAGGCAATTGTCAGAAAACTGCCATTTTAATTGTTTGCAACTTTATTTACTTTGGATTCATTAAAGAAAAAATAACAAGCAAACACCTCTCTTTGGACCACACAGCTCTGCTGTCTTTCTCTTGTCTGGCTTCTAAGAGAGGAGGTACTTCCACACCATTTCATTCTACAGATAATGTACTACATTCTTCTCAGTTTCACTAGGCCTTGACCTGTTACAGCATGTGGGAGTGTATCTGTTCAATTCTCAAGTTTACTGTTTGTTCCTCTTTCTTCATCGAAAGCTCCTACTTTCTGTCTCTCCCTTCCCTGAGTTCAAGACCCTCACTAAACTACATTATGAAAATGTAGTTTATATGCAAATAACCAAATGCTTCAACATTGTTTTCTGAGCTGTCCAGTATACTCCTAATGTTTATAATGGATTCTGTGTGAAAGTTGTGGGTGTCATTACATTTCATTCATTATGGGATGGAAGTCATTGTACTTTCCTTTTTTCTTAGGAGGTTACTTTCATATGTCATCCTCTGTAAAATATTCATAATGTTGAAGAGAGCTATAGGAGTCACAGTTGAGGCCAGACCAGAGCCAGTGAGCAATAAGCTGAAACAGTCACACATGGTCACATGTGCCCATGATGACCAGTGTTCTAATGAGATTTTCTGCGATGCTCACACATCCTGCATTTTGTTTTATTTCATTTTAATTGAAAGCTTAGGAAATGCTTCATGCTTCATAAACATTCTGTTATTTTCAGATCAATCTACTACACTGGAAAACTTAATAACAGATAGATAATGGTTCTGCTGACTTGCTAGCGTTTCTTATTCATATCTCACCAATTTCATGTCCTACCCACAGATTTTCATCAGTTGGGTTTTGTTGTTCTTATTCTTGTTATTTTAAGGTATTTTTAGATGCCAATTTTAAGAAAGTTATGCTCCACTGCGAACATGGAGATAAAAAGCAGAAGGCTCCCTGTTATAAACTACTTTTCATTTGGTTGGTTTTGAATTATGCACAGCCCCGTGTGGTTAATGATTTTTAGTTTGTTTGTTTTGCAAAAGATATAAACAAGCAACCAGGATAGAATTATTTCCTCCATTCAAGCCCCCTCACATGCACACACCCAAAGCAGACAAGTATTCTTGGAAGTAATTGCCTCCAGGCATGTGTTTTCTGTGACATTCTGTCTTGTTATTTCTAGTTTCTAATAAACTTCCATAGGTATAGATGCCATCTGATGAATAAATATAAACTGCTCCACCCAGGATGCTACCATCGTAGGAGCTCTTTGCCTTGAGGTTTCTTCATCATCTGCTAAATCTAAATCATAATTGGAAATGACTAATAATTGACAGAAATGACCAGAGTGGCTAAATCTAAATTGAGGAAGAGTTAGAAAAACTCAGCCAGTTCATTAATATTCCCAAGAGAAAAAATGTGAGCAAGAAATGAATGAAAATAGTTATTCTCGAGCCCCACACTCCAGAGTCTTACAAATAGATTACCAACCCATTTGAACCACATTCAAGACCCTGAATGATGCTAGTGACTTAAGATGTAGAATGCAATGACTCTCGCTCATAAGAAATACAATAGCCAAGTCTAGTGTATGATAAACTGAAAGTAGGGGTCTAGTATTCAGAACTTCTTGCTTAAGGTCATGCTACTTTCCATTGATAGAATATGAAAGTTTAATATTGTGTATTTCAGAAAAAATTCAAGTGAAATAATAGAAAAAAGATAAAAGACAAAGGCAAAAAGATGCTGTTCCAGAGTTTGAGTGTTGTTTGGGAACTATGACCCTCCCTGGGCACTGAGTGTGTATCTGCTGATTGCTTATTTAAACAATTCTGGGAACTATGATCACAGATTATTTAATATAATTCAGACTATGTAACAAATGCCTGGATTCCTAAATGGGAAAACTCAGATTAGAGGATTTTAAATATGAAGAAATAAATGAGTGAAATTTAGATGCATACATTGAGAAATGGCAGATATTAAGCTGGTAGCAGAAGGCCTTAATCTCCACTAGCTGTTACTTACAGAGACAGATGATGTCACATACTCTAATCTTCCACTTTTCTGTGTATATTAAGCTACTGTTATGTTTCAGCTGCGGAAGATTTATAAACTGCTGCAACTTTGTGACCCTTTCTATTACCAGCTCTCCATGCTCCACACTGTTATTTGCAATACTAACTAACATGACAAATGTCACAGAACTGAAATCATTGCTTGATTTTAGGAGAGAGGAGCTCTGAAGGAGGATCAGAGTTGAGGGAGTGCTTGAAGGAGAAAGAAACAGAAACACAGCTAAACAATCACATAGTTCAAGATTTCCCTGGGTTACCTATTTCTGTACGAAGCATTAAGGATTTGATTAAACAAGGATGGTTACATTATACTGCCTGTATTATTCTACTCAGTCCTTTCCCATAATAACAAATAATTAGAAAATAGCTAAGCACAAAGAATACATAAGATCCTGCACTTATTTTTATTTATATACCGTATTTTTCTCTATAGTAAAATTATATTAGTTTGCCTGAGATGTATTTGCCTAGTGTATAAAAGAGCTATAGCCTGTGTGGCATTGGATAAGGAAATTCTTGATAAAACCACTTGTGGATGACCCTTCCCACACTTAAAATAACGCAGCTTAAACAGAATCAAGGAGAGTAAGTAGGGCAGAGGTGAGAAGTCCTCACACTGGAGAAACTAAGTGCATGTTTGAATGTAAGTGAATTCTTGGTAAGAGCACATTGCATACTGATGCTCAATGTGTACATGAGGCATGATGAGACTTTCTCAGCTCTCAGCCGGGATGTCTGATGGCTATGTGGGAATGTGTGGTGGTGTGTCAATGTGTGATAGCACAGTTAAGATCTGGAAAGGAATTACATGAGAGTACTGAGGACATCTCAGCATTGACTTGCATTTCCCCATCAATTAAATACAAAAGTGCTCTCAACCATGTACCAGAGTCATGGTATGTATCTCACCAGGAAAAGTTGCTTCAACAACTTCTCACAGGAGCCAAGCCAAAAAAGTTGGCTGTGAGGAACTTACAATAAATCTCCTCATTAATGAAAATCTGTTTTTAAGGCGATTTGCTTTGCTTCATGGCTTATATTCAAGATCAGGATTAATTGTAAATTTATGGAAAGTAGAAATACTTAAAAGGCAGCAGGTTCCCTGGGCCTGGTTTTGTATGTCCTATGGGGATACATTATTTAGAAAGATGTGCTTTCATGGAAGATACACTAGTATGATTGTAGGCTGGACATGCATTTAAGATGTTCAGAAAAGCTTCATGCTTCTAAAGGTTTGCATATCGGAGCTGAGAGGAATTCCTCAACTCATTTTGAAGATCTTCATGAAGAGATCAATATAGATGCTATCTTCATGTACTCTTTAGTTATTATAACAGCACTAATGGTAAATGCTTATTGCCATTTAATATATAGAAGAGACAATCTTACATATTTAATCTTCACAAAATCCTTTTGGACAAATTCATTATTTTTTGTTTTAGATGAAATAATATGTGAACTATATAAATATTAAGAGAAACTTCAAGATTACATAGTTATGTTGTAAAGGCGTATCTTTGCTCTGCAACCAAAGATGATAGAGTAAGAAAACATATCATCAACTATAAAGGTATCTTACTGTACACATTCATTAGAGGTGGAATAATATGAATGGACAATGAGTAGAGTGTGTGTGTGTGTGTGTGTGTGTGTGTAACTTTAAACACCTCTAAGCATGGATACAAGTAAAACAATTTTGGCAACTATATGTGTATCTGTTTTCTAACTGGAGTTTGATTAATTTCAAGAAACAGAGGCTGCAAAATTTCTGATGCCAAGAGTTCATTGATAGAGTAACCAAAACTGCACTATACTTAAAAAAGAAAAACTGCAAAGTATTAAAATACAACAATTAAGCCAGAATGTGTGATGAACAAAGAATTATATTCTGGTAAATGAGTAACGAAGAGTGACAGTATCGTGAAGCATAAGAGTGAAAAATCATTTTTATAGGTATTATAACATTTTATTCATTTTTATTGGATATTTTATTTACTTAAAATTTAGATGTTATCCCCTTTCCCTATTTCCCTTCCCCAGAAATCCCTATCCCATCTCCCCTCCTTTTTGCTTTTATTCCATTTTAATTACATGCAAGTATTAAGGTCACTTCTGGGTTCAGGAACTTTCAATACAATAGATGCAAATAGTCAAGGAACAAGCAAGACAATAAACAAATAGTGAAAGAACAACAAGGCAACAAACAAAGTCTCATGATCACACCTGTGATCACTATTTCTAAGGGCTTATCAGGATGACCAAAATATATGAGCCTACTTTCCAGTCCTAGCCCAAAGTCATCTTCATGCCTGAAGCCTAGTTCTTTGTCCTAGCCTAAGATTTAGATTCCTGCCTGAAATTATTTCTTTGTTCTAGCCTAATGTCAGATTCTTGCCAAGCAGCCCATTTCAGTCCTTGGCCAATGTCAGACTCCTGCCAAACAACACCAAAAGCTCTCCCCATTTTCCCATTTTTATTTCATAAACAAGACTGAGCCTATCTTAGATTGTTCTGACAAGAATGCTTTCCTTACTCATGGTGGAATATGCATTATCAAAAGCAACGTATTTATGTCTTAGGTGGTATGTCTCTGTGCAGAACCTTACCCGTCCATGGCTTGCCAGCTTGTTAAATTAATAACTCTTTCTAGGGGTCTATTTTCAGTTTCAAGTCATGTACTTTGGCTAACAACTTGTTGATGCTGTTAAAGACAAGATTTAACATGATGGGCAGAAATAAATGTTTTCCCAGGACAAAAACCACTGACATGATCAAGGTATATATGCCTTTCTTGATTTTTGACAAAAATGGAAATACTGACCTCAAGCCATGGATAATTTTATCTGTAGCATCAAAGCTCATCAGAGCAGCATTCTTTAAATTCATAATTGCACTATGCAAAGTTAAAACATCCAGTGAGTTGTTAGAATTATGCTAAATACCCTGAAAGTGTCTTTAAACTTTTTCCTAAATATGATGACTATCACTGTTAATTTTAGAAGTAACACAACTCCATTGATATTTGGTGCGACACTTGAGATGGCTCCTTACTCTTAAACTCTGTACCTCCTTCCAATAATTTGAATAGGATAAAGAACATCAATCCTATGTTCCAAATGCCTATCTAAATCCTTGTGCATATGCAGCACATTAGTAACTTTTTTTTTTTTTTGCTAAATGTTTAGCAAAATTAGCTGTCTTAACTTCTTGTGTCAAAGCAATTGCAGGAGCAGTGGTGCTAGCAACTAATGTAATTAAAGCTTTTATATTAGCAATAATCAAGCCCACTATCCTCTTGCTTCTGCTTAAAGTCTAACTCACTTCTTAAGGATTGATGTCAATCTCATCATGGTCAGCATCCTAGCTCTTAATGGACTAGAGTATACAAGGTACCATATTACCAGTGAGATGTGTCCTAGATGTGAGAGAAAAATGAGTCAAAAAATATGTGGAAACTTTATAACAATTTTATGTATTCTTCAAAATATAGTGTTGTTGCTGGAATTTCCACCCCTAATAAGCCTGTATGAAACACACACACACACACACACACACACACACACAATCCAGATATATTAGTTATAGGCCACAAGTCGAGATTGGGCAGATCTATTACTATATTACCTTATGCACCCACTATAAGATCCCTTGTTACTTGGAATTTCTCCTGTCCATGCAGTTTTAGTCCAGCATAGCTTCCTCCTCCTTTACCTCATTCCTCTCTTCGTTCTACCTGTCACCCTCTGTCAAGCCTCCAGTCCTACCTTTCCACTCCACTGCACAAACACAGACTCTAAACTTGTATTAAACAGTTAAAATGGGGAAAAGGTTTACATGGACTCACCTAAGTACATGATGTTCTGCTCATCAGGGGCAATTCTGCTTTTGAAGAACCAGTACTGATTTTAGAATACAAACAGAATCAGTCCAACCTGCTACATTTACCTCTTTATGTCCAATTAAAAAGTCTCTTTCTGTTATAGTAAAAAACAGTACAAAGTAGAAACTATTTTGCAATAATTATAATAATTATTAAGTATGAATTACATTAAATCTTAAACATCTTCAATGCTAAACAACTTAAGTTTAATTGTGAGACTAGGAACTATTTAATATTTAACTCCATTAGACACCTGAGAAGGAAAATGTATTACTTGAATATCCTGGAATATTCCAGGAATGCAGCTTCCAAAAAAATGATAGAGACAACTGACTGTCTGAGCACTCCTCAACCTTTTTAATAATAGTGGAGCATCTCTATTTGGCCTTCTGTTTCAGGACATCTGACAGACCTTAAGTGCTGCAAGAATTATGGAATAGCTCTTCCTGTCTTGACAGAGCTTAGCAATAAACTGTCCCTTGTCTGTTTGTCCTTTTGGACAGCATTTTTTTCTGTAGCTAAAGTTAGGGCATTTTTTGCCCTACATATAGACACTGATCCTGAATATCGTCTTTGAAGTGGAATGCAGTTTGTGTTAGGAACAGAGCTGTCTTGTAATCAAAAGATCATAAAACTTCCTTCTAGACTCTTCATCCTACTGTCAGAACAAATAGTTACACCATATTGACAAAAGAAAATGAGTTCAAACCACATAGCATTTTTAAAGTGTGTAATCAGAATAAAATTTTTGTTTATTTGTATTAACTTTAAATATAAATAAGATCTTACAGATATCATGTCTAGGTTTTAAGTTCTTAGATTTTTCTGGCAGATGTTTAGATATAGGACCATAAAGGTTCTATGTTTGATCACTGCCACAGGATATTAAAGACAGAATATGTCTGTATTATAGTTGAAAATCAAATTATTAAACCTTCCCTGCCATGGAAAAGGAATGCAAAGTATGTATTCAATAATTGAATATGTTTTTGATTTTTGAGTCAAAGTGTTGAACCCTGTTACACATAAAATTTATTCAAAATTGGATATTTTATATTAGATCTAAATCTAATGCACATTTGCATATGTCCTATATCAGTTTTAAAGTTCTCTACATGTTTCCAATTATTTTATAATTTCCTAGGGAACAGAGTAAAGTTAGAGAGAAAGGTTATGGTTTAAAATTGTTTACCTGAATACAGGTCTAAGATCAAGTTCAGATCACTAGTGAAGATGATGAAGCTGTAGAATCTGGGACTAAAAGATTAAAATTAAAATATTTACTTCTTGGGACTACTATGTAGATGAAATAAATTAATAATAATGCACACAAGAGGAGCTCGACTACAGCAGCTTTCTCATCTTATTTCTAGATTAATCAGAAAATTACAGGTTATTGCCTTTTTTTTTCTGCCTAATTATAGCCTGGGCACAATGACTTAGTAAAGAACAATTTTATAAAAGAGAAACATTAAGGCTATGCTGTCCTGTAAAGAGCCCTGCTGCAGTATGTACTCTGAAGTTGACTTCTTCCCTTCACATGGTAGGTGCAAAATCTATGGAATGTATCTTGCAGTATGCTGCCTGTACTATCTGATGCTTCTCTTCACTCCAGCATTCTGAGGAATATTATCTCCTATGATTCTGCACAAAAGATCAGGAATAGAAACCACCTGGGAAGTGAACTATGATCCCGATGTCAGATGGTTAAGTTAGTCTCTCTATTAAAATACTTTTCTTCTTTTAAAATCTCATTCTAAGAGTAACAGAGATTAAGAAAAGTTTCATTTGGATAGTAGAAGTATAGCTCAATGCTAAAGAACTTCTCTTGCATGATCCAGCCTATGGGTTTAAGCTCTGGAAAGAATAACATAATTTTAAGATGTAATTTTTGATTCAAATCAGACATATTTGATTCAATTCTTTTGATGTAAATGAAATTCTTGTTACAAAATAGGTTAGAGAATTTTGTTTAATGACTACTGTTGTGAATGGAGAGAATGTTGAATGAGAAAACACACTTACAGTTCTGGGAAATATAGTGTAACAAAGAATAAGAATAAAACTAGAAGGTTTCTCAACATCCTAAATATGAAGAAAGTGTATAGACAGAGTTCAAAAGGAGAATATTATTACCATTGACAAACCACTGACTTTCCTATAGAAACTTATAGTTGGTCCCCAGAGTTACAAAAAAATGATATAAGTACACCAACCTTCTAAAGGTCTAACTGTACTAAGAAGCCACCTGATTTTATTCCTCAAACTAGCAGACCTTATTCCAGGTCCACAGCTACTGAACCATAATCCAGACCCTATGCTGTCTTATATGATCATATAAAAGCAAACAATAACAGTCAGCACTCTAACAAACACATGATGTTGTTTTGTTTTATTTGTTTTGTTTGACACCGTCTCATCATCACACACTTCATACCCTGCAGAGGCCTAGCATCTTATTAGAATTCTATCCTATGGAGTCTCTTTATGAAGGGCAGATTCATTATCAATCGATATTGATGAATTTTTGACAGGATCATTGATTCAAAATGGTCTTGCATATATTAGCAGTGCAAAATTATGGTAGAAAACACTTGATAGCAGGCAAAATTACGATAGAGAATAAATTTACTTTTTTTTAATACTTTGTTTCCGGTAAGTCCTGATATCCATTGAATCTTTGGATTTGATAATATTTTAGAATAAATGGCTCAATATTCCTATATGTTGCAAATAATATACAGATCATTACATTGTGAGGTTCAGTTGCACTAACAAGTCTGCAGGGCCAATGTGCAAAGGTTAAGTCACCAAATGTTTCAGGGAAGACAGACTCTGGACCTGTATAGCTAGAATAATTGGATTCTGATCATCTATTGCAAAGCCCTGGGGTTCCACTGAGCAGCTCTGAGGTTGACCACAGGACTCAGGGAAAGCATGAAGCATGCCCTGCTCTGCAACTCTTCGGGTTTCTTTTCCACAGGAAGATCTTGAGTATCCTATCCTACAGGGTAATATTTTACTTGACAAAAGGGTCACTGCTTGTTAGGAGGCTTAAAAACTGTGGTTTTCAGAATATCCTAAGAAATCAAATCCTGTGCAGCTGTCAGAAATGTCAGCATCCTAAACTAACAAGCATGTCCCTGCCTGGTGTGTATAAATAATCATCCTGCATGCTCAGGGCCGGAGGCAAGTTTTATTTTTGGAGCCCTTTGCATGTCCTCTCTTCCTTCTTATTCTATTCTGACACAGAAATGTTCACAAATATGCTCCCGATTTTCACATGGGTCCCACCAAGGTGATATTTTTGTTTTGTGAACTACTATAAGCTTGTTTTAGAACTTGATGTATTTAAGCAATTATATGTCTTCTGAACCAATGCAATCAAGATTCTCCTGGCTTTCCATATAATGGCTATTATTTCCTACAAGCATCTAGAGAAGGTAGTTTATTCAAGTTTCAGGTAACTGGCACCTTCCCCCTAATAAGATTATGGGTTTCCTGCTGTTTTATTTTGTTATGCTTTTTTTTTGACAAAACATCTGAACTATTCCAGGACAACCACAATTAGAATTGCAGTCACTGTTTGCTATGCTTTTCAATATACCTTTGAATTTCCTCACTTCTGCATTTTGTCCTAATTTTATAGCTCAATGGATGCTTTGTTCTTGGGCCTCCTTCTCTAGAAAATTAGTTTTGACTACACAAATCTCATGAGAGTAATCCATCTGCAGTAGTTTCTTTTTGCATTACTAAAATAAAATACCTGGAAAATGTCAATAAAGGGAAGGAATGATATTTTGACTCCCAGTTTGGAGGTGCAATACTACATCATGGCAGAAGAGTCATGATAGTAAAGGGCAGGTCATCTGGTTATGTTGGGTCCCAATCAAAAGACAATGAATGCTATTGCTCAGCCTATATTCTGTTTTATTCAGTCTAGGACTTCAACCCATAGGTCAATGTTACATTTGGGTTATGCCTACCTTTCTCGGTTAAACCTTCTTGAAGTCACTTTCAGTGATACTCTCACAGGTGTATTTTGGGGGTGATTATTACTCCTGTGTAGTTGGAAATGAAGATTAGCCATTATAACATCCTAAATTTTCTGCTCTGCCTGGATGATGTCACATCCTAGCCTCCTATCTCCTAGTGGTTACAAACATTAGTTGATTTACTTACTTGGCAGTTCTTAATTGGTTACAGAAGAAGAGCCAAAAGAGGTGTGTGTGTGTGTGTGTGTGTGTGCATGTCTGTGTGTCTGTATGTGTGTCTGTATGTCTGTGTCTGCCTGTGTCTGTGTGTGTATGTGGAGGGGAGAGTGGGTGTGGGTGTGTTTATGTGCATGTTTGTGTGTGTGTGTGTGTGTGTGTGTGTGTGTGTGTGTGAGAGAGAGAGAGAGAGAGAGAGAGAGAGAGAGAGAGAAAGAGAGAAAGGGGGTGAGTAAAAAGGGCATTGTGGTTCTATCCTCAAACAAATTCAGGTAGAGTGGGAGAGGTTTTTAAGTAAATAAACAAAGGTGTCTTCAGAGGTTATGATATCTTAAAGTTCAGATGCTACAGGGAGAGCAGACACTGACTTGTTCATACTTTTGCTTCATCCTGGATCTTGGGAAGACTTCAAAAAGAGATGAAAGAATTCTCCTGAGTAGAAGAGGGAAATTAAGAGAGGAGTAGTATCACAAACATGTTTCAGGTTGGATGAAGCATTTACTTCACTACAATTCCATCACTTGGGAGGTTGAAACAGGAGAATCACGGTTCAAGGTCATACCTTCATGAACTGTGTGTTAGAAAACAGCTAAAGCTAAAGAAGAGCTTGTCCATTTCCCTCAAATATGTTCCGTAGGCCAGAACAATCACTACACTCTGTGAGATGTTTATAGTTTTGAAGCAGTCTTTACTCTAAACCCATTGAATATCAACTTTCATTGCAACAAAGCTCCCCAGTGGATTCACTTGTCACCATATAGTTTGAAAAATCTATACTAAAATTCTCAGATCCTAAACTCCTAAACCCTTAACTCAATCTTTGTATGAGAGAGAATGTATATTTATTAATAAGACTAAATACTTATGCATGTGTGAACACTAAAACAGTTTTCTCTATAGAAGTCCTAAGAAACAAAAATAGATGAATAGTTCTGAAAATTTATCTTCTTGTAGCACATTGTATACTCACGACTCTCAGTATTTCAACTGGCTAATTGTGAACCTGTACCATGAGAGCATTTCACTATCAACTTGAACCTCTAAGTATTCGCTGTAGGATGACTCTCCTTAATAAGAACCTTATAAAACATTTTCTTTTAAAATCGTATTTCTTTGCTTATTTAGTTCTTTGTTTTCTTTCATGTGTCTTTCTTACTTCTTTACTTGTTGTATGTCCATGTTACAATGTGGATCTGGAGGTAAGAAGAGAACTTTGAGGAGTAACCTTTTTCCTTTCTTGACAGATTTTTAGGCAAGTACACTATCTCTAAGTCTGTATCTAAACCTCTTTGTCTAAGTTACTTCTATATTGCCGTGATAAGACTCCATGGCCAAGGCAACTTATAAAGAAAGAATTCATTATAATTATAATATAGCTAAGCTGGGAGCATAGGTCTATCACCTTTACCTTAGTCCTTCCTCACACTAACCCACGTGGCTAACTAACTCTTAACATTCTTGAGCTTACTGTTTCAGAGGGGTAGAGTTTATGACCATCATTGCAAAGAGCATTACAGGAGGCATACAAGCATGGTGCTGGAGCAGTAGTTTAAAGCTTATGGCTTAGGATTCAACCATGAGGCAGAAAGACTGAACAGGGGGCAGTGTAGCCTTTTGAAATCTCAAGGCCTCCCCACGGTGACATACCTCCTTCAACAATGTTGAACACTCTAACCCTTCCCAAGCAATCCAGTCCCACCAGCAACTGGAAAAACAAGTATTCAAATACACGAACCTATGAAGGCCATTGTTATTCAAACCACCACACTCTTTATTCTCTAGCATCTACAAAAACCAATTTATTTTTATACGCTCTGCTCAGTGACAGTTTATAAATGCAATGAAAATAACATATGAACAAGTGACTATCAGTAATTTGTATCATAAAAAGATCTTCTAAGTAGTGTACGGCTCTGCATAGATTCCTCTCAGTATCCAATTTCTAAAACTTCACCCTTTTAGCATGTCCAGACAGAATCAGCAGTAACACTAATAATATCTAAATCACTTAAAGTTCTCAATTTCCCCTCATACACCAGGAAATCATTCAAGAATGTTAAGAGTTAGCTAGCCACATGGGTTAGTGTGAGGAAAGACTGAGGCAAAGGTGATGGAACCATGCCCCCAGCTCAGCTATATTATACAATTATAATTAAGTGGGACTTCATACATAGGGCTCCAAACAGGGCTTAAATGTCCTTATCTATAAATTGGAAGGAGTAGACCAAACAGTCTCTGACTATTTTAAGATTCCAAATGCATTCCATTTATCTGAAAATTGCTAATCCATATGTGCTGCATAATGAAGGAAACACCAGGGTAAGCACAGCGTCCAATTAGCAAGCACGATGCCGTTCCCCAGGCATCTTGAGTTGGTGTCAATGCACACACCCCTGCTCCAAGCTGCTTCTCTCAATCATTCTCGCCTAAGTGGCAATTTTTCTCATGTCTAACCAGCACTTGCTTTGACTTGTTGCTGTTGATTTTTTACTCTAAGCTAACTAAAAGATTATACCTTTCCTGCAGCTTATGCCAGATGCTTTCAGCCTGTCTTAGAAATCAAGATGAAAGTGTCTCTCAGAGTGGAAGTCATTGACTTCATCAGCAACACTTCCAAAATAGCATCTACACACAAACCCTTGCTTGTGAGTTTCTCATGCATCTATGGTCTTGAGCAGGAAGCAAACTCAGAGCCTGGTTACCTGTCTTGCAATCCCCTGAAGTTCCCCAACCCAACCCCTGCTTATCTTGGCTGGCTTGTTCTCAACACTGCCTTCCTCAGAGACAGCACAGAAACACAGGCGTAGCAGCAAAATCTTTAGTCTTTCCCTTCCTATCACTGCAACACTAGACACTTCTGCATTAGCACGTTTGTAATATAATGAAAATCAAATCTGCTCCCGACTTGAAGTGGAATAATTTATCAAAATCCTAAAGAAGGAGTAATCCATATGGACTGCTATCTCTCCCCAATCATGAGGAAAACTAGAAACTTTCTCTTCCTTTGTGGCAATTTTTCTCTGTTTTTTTTTCTAACACCCACATGCCCATAGAACATTTGGCATCTGTGAACACTGATGCCTCACATAAGACATCTTGTTTTAGCACCATAATTAGCAATAAAATGTTGGTTGTTTCACATTCTGGACATGGAAAGTAGGGTTGGAGAGAGTGTGTACATGCCAGACAGAAATTGCTGGGTGAGAAGTGGCAGAGGAGGGATTTTGAATTCCATTCCAAATCCTCGAACCCTGTGATTCAGCCACATTAGGTTGTGTTACTTCTTTGCTAATGCAGATTATATATAGGATTACAAACTTAATAACAACCCAACTCTCTACCTATTCAAAAAGAAATTGCCTAAAAGAGAATCACTACTTAGGTTGAATCTGATGTCCTTCACTGTTCCTCTCTTCATCATTCTCAAATCCTGTGGCTGCTTGCTGGCTTTGAGTGTTAAGTACATCTTATCATTTCAGCATCTTCTATGATGTTGATTCCCTAATTTTCAATGATGAAGAGTCTTGACATTTCTAAGATAGGATTCTAAAGGTAGAGTCAATAGTCTCCATTTTGTCATATTCCCATGCTCACAACTTCAGATAAATATTACAAAATCCAGGCAAATGACAGGTCATCTTTTCTATTCTATGAAGTGTAGCATGATCCTGTCTTTGCAAAATTGTCTGTAGATAAAATCTTTTACCTTTTCCACCTGACAATGCCTCTCCATAAAAGTATTCAATGATATGTCTGTGAATGAGTATTGCTGATAAGACCTGCTACACTTCTAGCCCCGTCTCTTCTTTGAGAATCTTGAGGTCAGTTTATATATTCTAACCTGAACATTATTTCTACAATGGAGCTTTTCTGAAGGCAATAAACATCTTTCTCTTTTTGGTCCCAGAAGTTTTTTATTTTTTTATCATATTTTCTTGCTGAATTAAAGAGATAATTTCTTTTCCCCATTCTAAAGATTTTTTTACTTAATTAGAATAACTATAAATCCTATGCATACCACTTGTTAAATGTGACTTGGACAAACCATCTCTTCACCCATAGACTGTTTTTCCTGTTCATTATATGTAATTGAAATGTTGGGGTTTTTAGTGCTTATGTTATATGATAAATGTAAAGATTACAGAGGCAATAGCCCTATGTGGAATGTTTGTTTCATAGTATAAGTAAAAATCTCCCTCTAAATTTAGACAGTTCTTGCATCAAGCTATCCTCAAATGAGCAAATATTGTTAAACTTTAGTCTACTCTCTCTGGTGTTGCTGTTCCCAGATTCTACTTTTAATCTGATATTTCTCCTCTTCTTTGAGAATTTTTGTCTGGTGTCATTGTATATTCTTGAAATGAACTCAATGACTTCAGGCTGAAGTTATGTGTACTTCCTAGTAATGCTTGACTTCTTGATAATAGGCACCTAGTAACTGGGCTCTTTATGAAAATGGCTTTAATCCTACCCACATGGTGGATTTCTCTAAAGCTCATTCTTTGTCTCATGTAGTCTACTTGTTACCGTTGGTTCCTTTTTGTAAAGTGATTGGTTGAGGATGTGCGGGCAAGGGGGCAGTCTATAGCCACAAGACTGTTTCTGTGAGTACAAAATACTAGCCCGTCTACCCGGAGATGTAGCTGAGTATCATGACCTCATTACCACCACTCTCCACACAGCTGAGTATTTTGCTTTCATTATTTTAATAATGTGGAAATGATTCTAAAGATGCAGCAAGAGCCACACTGAATCTAGAAATTTCATTATTCCCATTAGCGATGCAAATCAGAGAAAATGTGTATCAAAGAGGACGAATTAAAGTACTGTGGAAATCGGGTCTGATAAATACATTTAAGAGTGACTACCTGGGTAATGAATATGTAAAAGGGCCAGAGAGAGGTTTCAGTTAACAAAGGCTAGGCTCACCTCCCCAAAATGAGATGAATATATAATAAAAGAGTGCTATTGTATGTTATGAGGTGGAGGAGAAAAAGAAATAATGGGAGGTTGAGGTAAAGAGGGAACCATTTTCACTAGGGAAATAACAATGATGTATGAAAACAAATAATCACAAGTGTAATAAGGGGGTGGGATGATCTGAACAATCCTCGTGCTTCCCTGATGATTGAGAGACTCATATCTTTTCAATGTCACAGAGATGATTTTCAAAAGGAGAAATTGCTCTATCTACTGAGCATGTTCAGAGTCATGCTCACTTTAGCTTTGGTACTTTTATGCAAAAAAAGGTAACAGACAATTTGATGTGTGTATATCAACGTGTATATGCTTCTATATGTGAGTGTGTGTATATGTGTGTGTGTATATATATATATATAACTTGTTTCAAAATACAGATCTAGATGGGGGATCTAATGACCTAAAAGCAACATATTAACAAATTTCCCAAGATCCCTATCTGCATAAGGTTAACACTCTAATAGAAACGTATAGAGACAAAATTCTAAGATTCAGTAGATGAAAAAATATTCATTGAAAATTATATATTAATAAAATATGTGATACCAATTGATAATGGCTGCATCTAGCACGTGGTCAGAGCAGAAGATTTTGTAATGAAGGTTATTATATGTTTAAAACAGGAGCTAATTTTCCCAGGTATCATAATTGGAAGAAGCTTCCCAGCTCTGAGTCTCCTTACAAGCCTGGCTTCATAGCGATGGAGAGATGGTATCTCTGCCATTGGGAACTTCAAAGCATCTTGAAGACATTGATACAATCCAATAAGAGCCATAAAGCTACCAACATGTAAATCCTCCTAGTCCACAATACAAGGCTCCACTACCTGGTCTATACCTCTAGCTGGCTAAGAACTGGCTGACCTTCTCATTTACCAAGACTACCCTGGCTAGTAAAATTAACAGAGTTTACAGAAACAAAGACCAAAGCACCTATTTCTAGAATGGTTCATCACAAAACGCCATCTGTTCTCACCCCATCTCCCTTGCTCTTACACTTGCTTTTGCTGATGTGACATCCATCCCTTATAGCTCAACTAAGGTTGAGGACTGGTGAGGAACCTTGACCTCCTAGTGACTTAGATGCTTCAGATGATGTAATCTTCATTCCCTATCCCTTATGGTTGTCTAGAAATGCACCCATGCTTAAAGTCCAACCTAAGACTTATCTGTACCCAGGACTCAATCACTATTCTATCTACTCTCTTAATTCTATAGAGTCTGATCTGACTTTTCCTCATATTTTCTGCTCCCTTGGCCATTTTTCCACTCTCTCAATTCACACGCTTGCCTGTCATCATTTAGCTCTCTACCTGATATGTGCTTGCTGTCAAATACTTCAAGTTCTGATGCTTGCATTTCCCATAAACCAATATCCTTAACTCTAGAATCTTCCACTTTCTCCTTTGCTATTATCACTGTGAAGTACAAAGGTATAAGTATTTGTTGTGTGTTTCGCTATTATTTGCCAAAACTCATATGTAACTCTTTGTTTCAAACAGTGTAACTTGTTTTAATGTCATTATAATTCACTGATAGCAACTTTTTTACTTTAGTAAATGTTTAATATACATTTTCCGAAACTATATAGGAACCAATGCTATGGAGCCTTGAAAATTATGGTCATATTTACTGCTATTCAGGATACAAACTCAAAGAAATTAAGGAGAAAGTAAAAACAGAAGGCTAAAATTTATACTAAATGAGCCCTTAGTCATGCCTGTAGATTTACCCATAATCTACTCATAGATTTTTCAGTTACAGGAAGCAATGTGTTTCTTTTTTGTTTAAGTGACTTTGGGCTTGGATTCTGTCATTTGCAACTGAAATAGTCCTGAATAGGATAATATAGTTATTTGCATATATATATTATTTGCTCCTATGCAATCATATGCCACTTGGGAGAAAAGACTATGCTATGCATTTTCAAAATGCTTTGGACAATTGTAAGTGTCCAATAAATATTTATTGAATGAATAAATCTATTTATAAAAGAGCTTAAATTTGGTTTGATGCAGCCTTCACACTTCTTTAAAGTTATCTGGGAAATGAGTAGCATCACAAAGCAAGAGCCTGAAAAATAGTCTACATCTTCAGATGGCAATGCCATGCCCTCATCTCTCACTTCTACCTTCCTTTATCTGAAAAGAGAACAGAGTTATCTGGATGGCTGTGTCCTTATTACTAAAAGTTCTGAATATGAGAAATAAGAAAAGGAAAGGAGATAGTGGCACTTTCTGTGTGTGTAAAGCTATTGCTTTTCCTTTTTTATATTTGCTCTTGGTTCTTGATACAGGCTCATGCCCATCTTTGTAGATATGATATCTCCATGTAGAATGACCCTCCATTAAGGCACACATCCTAGAAAACTATAACAAGAATGAGGCAGTAATCTCTATCTGTCTGACTGTCTGTCTGCCCATTATCTATCTATCTATCTATCTATCTATCTATCTATCTATCTATCTATATCCCTATATGTAATACACACACACACACACACACACACACACACACACATACACACACACACACACACACACACACACACACACCCCAAAAACAAAGGATTAAATAGTAACTCAGAAGATGCCCAAGGTGTGTATCTGCAAAGAAAGATCACCTGGGTCATCTCATGGAGCGACTGTTCTTGTTTCTATACTCCAAAAAGACAAGAACACAGAGAGACAAATCATTTCACTTATAAAAAGGTCCCTTGTGTATGTCTGGAGTCAGGAAAGTCAAACCTACCAGGATCTCTTCCCTGAAGCAGACAGAATGTGCGTCAAGGAAAAGAGCATTATCTATTTAAACACAAAGCAGAAAGAAAAACCTATGCCATCTAAACAGCTCCCTCATTAATTGCTAGTTTTAGAGGCACTCTAGCTTACATTCTCCTGTCTTATTGCTTGTTTGAAAGTATAAGAGGATTTGGGGTACGGAGCGCAAATATCAGCTATTGCTTTTCCTTTTGGTGTTATGTTTGTACTTTAATTACCCCTCTTGAGATAACTCCTTACACCATTGTGCCTTCAGTCTCTTGCTTGCGGTTCTGTGTTTGACAGCACAGCTTTCATTATCAGTGGTTGCCTACTTTGTTTTGTGTTTGGTATTTTGAAGAGGTAAGGGCAATTAGAGTAACCACCAAACTTCCCATCCTGACCAGATCTGAAGAGGCTCTCTTGCCTATCATTAGAAGGAATATAAAGTAAAGTAGGATTTCTCCAGGGGTCCAAGAGTTCATGCTTCTCAGGGCAGAAGTAGAAGTGGAGTTCTGGACTTCTTTTTGAATTGATTTGATATTCATAGATTTTCCTTTTTTAAAACATAACCAGATTACTGCCAAGACAATGCCAACAATGATGATAAGTAAGTCAGCTGGGCCTCTGAATGCTCACTAAGAAGCAATCCATTTCTTACATCCTGAAGAATAGCAACACTGTCACTAACAGCAAGTGCTAAATATTCAACATTTCGTTCACCTGCCTATGGAGACAAATATCTTTGAAAGATATCGATGCACAGAAACTAATCCAAACCTCACTGTGTTAAGCATGCAAAATTATCCTTAATTGAAAACAAGAAGTGTTCTTGGGAAAGCTGAGCTTTCATTCTAACAGGTTTTCCTGGTAACATGGTAGACACAGGGAAGGGAATGCTGTGAAATAATCTGTGCTATTAAGTGAATGCACGTAAAATCTCAGTCAAACTTGGACTGCCTCACAGGGAATTGCAGAAGTGCATGTTTTATCAAGACAACAGCTTTGCATAGGCTCCAAACTGCAAAGATGCAGACTGGAGAGAAAATTCATACAGCACTGGAAAAAGAAATCATGATCTAGAGAGGCTGTCTAAATATTCTAAATAGTTACCACATAGCATTTTGATTTCAATTTTGTTCTGATATTAAAATAATGTGAAGTAATCTAGAACAGAGTAACCAGAGAATGGACCATTTTGATTTATCATAATTAAGGAGTTGGAATTCCTTTTACTGTTTTTCTTAGTGTACACATATATGTTCAGAACTTTATCATATACATTAAATGTGCACTAAGTATTGATTCTATAGAACCTACTCTAAGAATGATATTCAAATTATTCCTACATGTTTATTACTGTATAGCTTTTAAATACTGTTCAACTACAGCCTAGAACTGGATCTTCCTGATTTCACTACCTTTCTCCATCACCATCATAAGGTGAGCTTGGAGAAATGATGTGGAACTAAGAATACAATCTCATTAAGTCGACCACTTTCTCAACTCTCTGCCCAGTGTGCTCTGGTGGTCATTAGAATGGAACAAGACCTAGGTAAGGGCAGCCTTGTGCTTGGTCTTCTAACAGGCCTAATAGTAGATAGAGTGCATCTCAACTGTCTCTAGTATGCATTACGTTTGGTAATGCCTCCTAAAAAGCTGAGATTTCAAACTTTCTGCTTGGTTCCTTCCTTGCATCATGGTCTTGTTTAGAGACTTTAGACTGAGGACCCTTATGATGTCCTGTACCATTGTACTCATAATGTGATAGCAAAGTACAAGTGCTAGCTTGCTTCAATTATATTTATGTTCTCCCACATATAGAGTCTAAAGTTCTAGTGAAGTTGGTTACTCATTTAGTTTCTGGTAAGAAGTCTTCCTGGCCTCTAGAATCTTACCTTCATGACATGTCTTTGTGGGGTTCTGTACATTAGATCTTGAAGTGCATTCCAAAGTTCCTTGTGTTAAATGGTTTGTCTCCATTGGGGTGCTGTTAAGAGTCCATTGGTGAAATGTTTAAGAGTTGGGATATACTGTGGTATGTTTTTCTAATTGATCATGCTCCAACAAGGAAATATAGGGCTATACCCTCTTCCTGTTCTTTACATTGCTTCAACTAACCATAAGGTGATTGCTGTGTTCTACTACACACTCTATGTATCATGAAGTGCCTTCCCAGGGACACAAGTAACTAGACTAAGCAGTAATCATGAACTGAAAGCTCTGACACTGAGCCCAAACTACCTTGTCTCTTTTACAACGATCATACTGAATATTTGTTGCAGCAATGCATACCTGAACAACACATCTGCCCTTCTCTCAGGTACGGTGAAGAAGGAGATGAGAGAGTATAAACCAGGGAGAGTCAGCTAATAGTGTTTCATTTTACACTTGCACCCAGCACATTGGTTGGGGACCATATTTCTTTAGCCTCAGAAAGAAACACTATCCCCAGATTTAATGTAGCTATACTGGATATTAGTGACCCAATTTCTGAATCTCACATGGACAGGGACACAAACACTTAATTCATATCAATATTATTATTATAAAACTTATTTTCCTCATTCATGTTAAAGAATTAAATTTGATAAAGGTATCAAAAAGCATTGGACAAGTAAGACAAAATATATGAATAGTAAAAGTCCACGAATGATAAAAACTAAATTCTCCTTTTGGTGTGCTTTTATTAATTCTTCTCATACAATACATCTTGAACACAGCCTCCCTTTCCTCCAATTCTTTCATTCCCCACCACCACCTCCCCTCTTCCCCAGATCTACCATTTCTTCATGTCTATTAGCAAAGAGTGAATTTTCTAATGATGTCAACTCCATACAGTATAACAAGACACAATAAGATTAGAATGAAACTCTCAAAGCAAGACTGGAGGAGGCAAACCAGTAGGAATGAAGGGGTATCAAGAGCAACCAAAAGTGTCATACAAACACCCCACTTCCATTGTTAAAAGTCCCACAAAAAACCCAAGCGAGACAATCAGGACACATTTGTAGAGCACCTACCACAGTCTCATAAAGGCTCCATGATTGGTACGTTAGTTTCTGTAACAGAGTTAAAAATTAAGCATCAGAAATCAACTATTAGAAGTACCAACATATCATATTATTCCATCCTATCTTAATGAAACATGGTCACACTCTGTTAGAATATGATTAAACTTGTAAGCCCAACTGTTCCTCTTTCCTCAACTTCCCAAATAGATGAGGGAGCTACAGATGTGCACACCCTCTCAACGAAAATACCATTCTTGAAGTGCTTGCTTTGTCTTGATGGAATTGATGCTATCTGCTAGAGAGCTAATATAATAGAAGAACTAATTAAAGATAAAAGTTACATGAACAAAAGATAATTTATAGTAATTAAAACTGTTCATTTTCAAGAAGACAGTTTGATTTTTACATTACATGATTTAAACTGCTCTGTGGAAAGTGACAGAAAAAATTTGGGCATACACTCAAGGAATATTAAAAGCACAGGGACTATTTCATTTCGTGTCTTAAAATTTGTCTTACTTGTAACCTCATCTTTTACATGTATATTTGTATATATATATATTTGTATGTATGTGTGTGTGTGTTTCTGAGTAAAGAATTACAAATGTACAAGTCTTGCATGTAGCACTTGTTTGAGAAATCCTTGTGAGTGCAACAAGAATCCTACTGCATCTGGGGAAAAATCAATATTTCCTTTACAAATTCTAAGTGGTTTATTCACAGACAAGGAATGATCTCAACAGAACCAAATATACTTGATATTAGAATTCTTACTAGTAAAAAAAAAATAAAATCATTATGTATCACATGATGAAAAGGTACAATAATTTCATAAACATGAGACACAATGTATATGAGTCTGCAGTCAAATATAAATTGATTTAAATGAGGGTTGGTTACCAAGCTCTGATCTATCTCCTCTTACTTTTATGATGTTTCAATATTCTATGAAAAATAAAGCAAAAAAAAAAATACAACAGAAACCACGACAAATAAGACCGGATCTGCTACAACTTCGCTGTTTTTCTTTATCACTTCCTTCCGGTATTATGAAAATCTTTATATCTAAGTGCATATGAGTAACCCCAACAAAGTTGTTTGCTCATCTATGATACTTGTAAGGTGAAGATGATATTATACTTAACTTTTGAAAAGTAAAATATAAATAGGAATGTCAGGACGCCTTCTTGAAATTTCCTTTCATAGGTAGTCCATGCATATGCCTTGTCCTTTGTCTTTAGTTTCATCCCTCTTCCTGCTGACCAGAACGTGATTGCCTCTAGGTAACAAAATGAACTGTGGTAAGACCTGGAGAAAGGAGCCACAACAGAGCAATAGGAGGGAGCCTGGTTCCTGGGAGTTACCCATCAGAGCTGTAGAAGAAACATTGAGAGGCCTGACTCTTGAGATAGGGAAACAGCTCCTATTTGCTTACTGCTCTTTCAATTAAAACTGAAACAAAGGCAGACTGCACCCTCATTCTGACATCCAAAATCAAGGATATCCTTCATAGCCTCCAATTTACAGTCTCCCAAAACTGTAAGACTGATGGTTATGAAGACTTCAGGAAAGATAGACCAGAAGAAGGAGGCAATTTACCTGACAACTAATAGAAAATAAGATAAAGTTTTAAAAGGTATTTGCATCTTTATTGTCTATCCCATTGTCCAGAAACAGAAGTTTATATCAGTTAGGTAACTGAGAGATTCCTATATAACTGAGCAGGTACTGCGTCAAGTAACTAAGTGTTCCCCTTTCTTACAGCTCTTAGAGTAGCCCCTCTTTCTCCATGCATGCAGGACATCTATGCATGAGATATGTTATGTTAGTAGTGTGATACTGTCATTTATAAATATGAAGATCATGTATGCAGCTGGAGGATAAAAGGAAAAGGACATACTTCCTATCATCAGATTGCGGAAACATGTCTTGTAATGTGTGTAGCCTATTTATAATAGGCACTCAAGCACCTGAGACAAAGTACTATCTTTTTTTCAGTCTGATAATGCAAAAGATTAATAGACAGTAGATTTTAAGCTAAAAGTCTCATACAACTTACTGTAAATTGCAGTCAGTTGATCAGCCAAGTGAACAGAGTTCAAAAGATAATCTACACACAATGTGTATTAGCCCTAAGTATGAGTCAATTTACTCTCTATCTAAAGTTGATTAGATATTAACACAACTCAGGGGCCAGTACAATGGTTTAACGGGTATAGAGGCTTGCTGTCACAAAGAGGAAAAAGGGTAGTGACTCTTCAAAAATGCTCTTTGACTGCTACATCTGTCTCATAGAATGTATGCAGGCATTCACATACATAAACATAAATATATAAATAAATCCAGAAACATTTTAGAAACACAACCCAGAAAAAAATAAAAAAATACTCATTCGGGTGAGACTATTGACTTGAAACAGGAAAAAAGTAGGCATTCAATAATAATAATAATAATAATAATAATAATAGTGATGATGGTGATGATGATAATAATTATAATAATAAACACAGTTAACAGAAAAAGCATAAGAAAATTTTGTTTTTTCAATAGCACATCAAAGGATATCAGATTCATGGAAAAGTTAAGTAATAAAAAAATTATAGGATACAATGAAAATTTGGTGGACTAGTTTCTCCAAACTGGTAGAAGGCTTGACACAAGATTAAAAGAAAACTGTCAAACTTAAATTTTAAACTGGGTAGTTTGAAACAACAGTTTTAAGCATTTTAGCTAAAAATATGGAAGTATACTTTAGAAACTATTATATAATAAAACTTTTATGAGTTTAACGATGAAGGTAACATCTTGCAGTGAGAAAAATGATGAAGGTGATACAGAGTCAGAGTTGCTTTTCAGCAGGGCTACTCAGAACTTCTGTTTACCAGAAAGAAATGGAAACTCAGGAAGAATCAAGGATTAGAAATAAAGTTGAAATAAACCTTATAGAATTTTAAGATTACTTGGTCAAAACCAGCTTTACCGAATATAATAGAATCAATAATAAGGCTAGATTCTTGTCCTCGTTGACTTTAACTGTCAACTTGACACAGAATACAGTTACCTGAGAAGTGAGTCTCAATTAAGGGACAGCCTGGATCAGATTGACCTATAGACATGTCTGTCATGATTGCTAATTGATGTAAGAAGGCTCAGATCACTGTGGCTAGCACTATTCCCTAAGTAAGTAGTCCTAGTATTTAAAAGAAAGCTAGCTAAGTATATGTCTGAAAGTGAGTCAGCATGCTACATTCCTCTATGATTTCTGCTTCAAGTTCTTTCTTGAGCCACCTTCATTTTATCAGTCTTTAAATGACAAACCATAACCTGTAAGTTGAAATACACTCTTATCTTCTAAATTGCTTTTAGTCAGAGTTGAGTTTTTGTTTGTTTGATTTTTTGTTTTGTTTTTTATTCTTTCTTTTTATCTCAGAACAATAAAAAGAAAACTAGAATACTTATGTAGCAGTTCATTGAAAGTGAGGTAATCTTTGAAACTAGGAAAAGGTAAATAGAAAAAATGATCAAATGCCAAGATCTTTTTTTTTTTGGTTTTTCTAGACAGGGTTTCTCTGTGTAGCGCTGGCTGTCCTGGAACTCACTCTGTAGACCAGGCTGGCCTCGAACTCAGAAATCTGCCTGCTTCTGCCTGCCTCTGCCTCCTGAGTGCTGGGATTAAAGGCGTGTGCCACCACTGCCTGGCAAATGCCAAGATCTTAATTAGTGAATTCCTTCTTTGCTATACCAGAAGCCAATAAATGATGAACAATATCCTCATGTCTATTAGAGAATACTATTTTTGCATATATATATATATATATATTCACTTACATGAGGTTTACGCTTACGTATTTCTTCTCTAAAGGTGGTTTTCAGATATTCATTGATAACAAGATGCACCTTTAAAAGATATACCCATGGAATAAATCTCCAGTGAGTTCAGCTTTCTTATTTTTACCACCTCTCAATAATCCAATTAAAAACCTATTAATGGATTAGTCATTTGGTTAGATTGGATTGGAGCCTTCAGGATCCAATAATTTTGCAAAATTCTCACTTGTTGATTCTTACATATCATATAGAATCCATATCAGATATACCAATT
The DNA here is from genome assembly GCF_004785775.1 of Grammomys surdaster. NCBI lineage: Eukaryota > Metazoa > Chordata > Mammalia > Rodentia > Muridae > Grammomys > Grammomys surdaster. The sequence goes on along the minus strand of NW_021620725.1, from coordinate 3,745,070 downwards.
AGTACATTCTATATATGAAAATGTAGTGGTAATGAGGAGAAGATGTAGAAAGATTGAAAACATTCTCATTATTAACTGGAGAGAGCAGAGTCATGATCTAAAGGAACATTTGTTGCCAGTTTTAAGAGCAGGGCTCTGGGCATAGAGATGGCTGTATCTTTATCTGTGGCGTGTTTCTCTAAAAAGATGCTCTATAGAAAGTTGAGCGAGATGTTGACATTTGTTAGGTTTGATGACAACACTTGTCTGATGACAACTACAGTTTTATCTGTAGTTTTCCATATTTTTGTCATATTTTATGTTTTAGATGATTCATCTTGGAAGTTGTAAGGACAATCACTGAGTAGAATTAAAAATAAGTTAAGTGCCATTCTATCCCTTCAAAAGAGAACAGGGGGATACCTAAAATATATGAAAGAAATCTTTTCAAATTACAGAAAAAAATGAGAATGAATTACCACAAAAATGATTCCAAACAAGATAGTAAAAATACAATCATTGCTCTATCTTGAACATAGCTATAGTGAGTTCCACACTTGTATCTGTCAGCACTAAACATGAATTCCTTATTAACGCATGCCTGGGACCATGCTGCATGCGTCTTTATGCTTTCAATGTTTTAAAGCCCTTAGTTCTTATGTCTGTTCAGAAAGAAGGGTTATTATCTGGAAATTTTTTCATTCACTGAATGGATAAAATAATTAAGAGGTAAAATGTGTTTTCAAAAGCGGAAATGTTCTAGTAGATAGTCACTCCTTTTGTCTGAAAACCTAAAAAAAAAAAGAAGAAAATAAAAGAAAAAAAACTGGATACTAAATGTTAACATTGTACTAAATAGAATATTAAGCAGAAATCATTAAATGCTATATAGAGATTGATTTTTATGCTTCTAAAATGATTATATGATGAGTGTTTAACTACATGTTTCAAACATGGAAATAACTGAATGAAAATGTCAGGAAGTTCTAGGGAGGAAATATCTGTGTTCTGATTTTATTTTTCCACTGAAATCCTATTTATACACATGACAGCATTAGCAGGTTAGCCCTTTAGGAAGTAAATTCATCACAACGGCAGCCACCAAGATGATAAAAGAGACCACAGACTGCTAGTCCATTCCATAATGTGAAAGTACAGTGAAGTAGTGCCACTGCCAATCAGAAACTGGGTCCTCAATCACTCAGCATTGAACCTACCCTCTCCCTTGTAGACCTCCCAACCCTGTCAGAAATCAATTCCTGGAGTTTGTAAGCCACCTAGTTTGTGATCCTTTGTTACAGAAGGCTGAACAGACTAGATCAAAAGGACAGAAAATATCAGACACAACTTTTAAATCTGTTTGGCACTTTTAAAGGAAAGACAAAAGGACAGCAACATGTAAAATATTGTTTAACCTAGAATTCATAGGTGGACTTTTTGATTCCTTAGAAATCTTTGAGATTCATACAGGTTTTCACATATGGCGATGAACTTTACTTGAAACACAGTTATCCCTACCATGTCCTTGGAAATTGTCTTAAGAATGAGTGTGCATACGTGTATATATTATGTTTCACAAAATTGTAAATGTACATACAATAAAATTATAAATTTTATATTCAGTTCAATAAACTATCCACATCCATATTTATATCCTCATATATTTATATCCATGAAATAATTACCAAAAATACTCCTGTATATAAAGTTCAATAAGTAGAAGATTTGAGTTACTCTTTTAAATATTTATTTATTATTTTTCATGTATTGTTAGTATGTATATATGTGTACACCACGTTCATTTGGTGCCTGCAGAGTTCCCAAAAGAATATTATATTTAATGGAACTCGAGTTACAGGTGGTTGTACATAGCTAGGCTTTGCTGAGAATTGAACCAAGGTCCTCTGGAAGAGCAGAGAGCACATGTAACTATGGAGCCCTCTCTCCAGTCCCTATGTTTTCAGTTATTCTTGAAATTACTTATCACATGCTTGGCTTGTGTACAAATAATATTTGTACTCTTAAATAATGGAGATCATAATGATTTACTTTGGAGTTTCCCATGGAAATGAAACCCAGGGTTGTTATCAATATATATGAATTGAATTAGTCAATCAATAATGTACTTGTTCGTCAAAGGATCAATTTCCTAGATAGTACTACATTTTAACATGCCTTTAATTCCATTGCTACCTCATCTGCCTTGGCACAAATGCCTTTATTCATTGAGCCATCTTAATCTTCCTCAAGACACACTTTTAACATTATGTCATGTATGTACATATGAATGCAAGATGCATTTGTATGCATGCATACATGCAGGGTAAAACTTGTGCTTGCGTCCAGAGGTCTGAGATTGATGTCAGTTATCTTCCTCAGTCATTGTTTGCCTTTGATACTGAGACAAAATCTCTTGCTGAACCCAAAGCAAGACATTCTGGCTAGTCAGGCTAGCCAGCTGTCTCCTGGATTCACTGTCTCCACCTCTCACTTGCTAGTATGGCCAGCTTCAATACCCACATTGTTTTGGCTGGGGGTTCTGAGGTACCAAGTCTCATTCATGTAGGCACAGCCAGTGCTGTACTTGCTAAGCTCTCACCCCAGAACACTATCTAATATTATCAAAAGTCTTTGCTTTTTTATTTTTAAATGTTCCAACTGAAATGGAATTACAACACCTTATCTCCTCCTTTCCATCCCTCTGGTTTCTCTTCAGAACCTTCTCTCTAATCCTTCTCATAACTCCTCCTCAAGTTAATAGCCGCTTTTTTGATGGCTATTGATTTATACATATGTAAGTGTATATATGTATGAACAAATCTACAAAAAAATCAGCTTGCTGATCCAGTTTTATTGTTTGTGAGTATGACTTCAGGCTTATTGTTCTGCACTGGGCAGAGGGTGTTTTTCCTCTCAGCACTCACTACTTGACTGTACTTCTTTATCAGGTAGAGCCTTGTGGTTATTTTCCCTCTTCAGTATTAATATATCCATTGACACTGTCATTTTCTGGTCTTGTATTTGCAGCAATATGTAGAAGAGACTATTTCACCATAGATTGTCTAATATTCTGGATCTTACAATGGTTCCATACCTTATTCCGTGGTTGTTCCCTGAATCCTAAATGCAGGAGCAGTGACATAAATTCATTCATTGAGTCTGGACTCCTCATTACCTATTGATCTCTACATAATGTCCAATTGTGGCTTTCTGCCGTGGCCTCCGCTTGCCTTAAAGATGGGCTTCCTTAATGAGGGTTGGAGCTATATTTATCTGTGGGTATAAGAATATGATAAAGAATGTAGTAAGGAATGATGTTGGTCTAGCCAAGTGGCAGTAGTAGATTCCTTCCTAATGTCTGTGATCTGACTGGTTCTGGGAAGTTGGATATGTTGTCAACACCAGGTATGGCGTGCTTTCCACTGAATAGACCTTACTTAAGGTATAAATAGTGAGCTGTTCATTACTACTAACATGTGAATGCCACTTATTGCACCTTATAGACATATTGCTATACTAATTGCTGTCATGGTTCATAGGTGATGCAACTGGGTAGGACTGTTTAATTTCCTCTGTCCCTTGGAAGCTTGTATAGTATTTTTGGTACAATATAGGATACAGAGCTAAGTGAGTGATGTTTTAAGCCAATAGGTACTTACTCTTAATCCCTGGGAGGCCATCAAAGGCTACATAGATAGTCTATATTGTTTGTCATATCTCTTTGATGACTCTTATCAATAATCTATATATTTGATATTTTGAAGAACATTATTGCATACTACACAGGACATGTAAGATTTTGAATATGAATCTCTTAGAAGACGAACATGAGTAAAAACATCAGTCAGTAGCTTATTTAAAGACTGAGAAATTTGGAGCATAATTGTCTCTATAAGGATTTAAAGTGCTGATATTATACATTAAAGCATTTTAAGAATGTTTATACCAATGTTCACCAGGCTTATAAACCAATTTAGCATTGTCTTATACTCAGATTGCATGGAAAATAAGGTTTCCATCTTTAAGAATATAAAACCCAGGAAGGGTAATAGATGAGAGTTTTATGCTTATGAGCATAAACTGTGATTGTTTGCTGTGCCTCAACAGTGATGAAATCATTCAGGGTTTCAGAGCAAGACACAAAACCCTGGGGAAGCTATTAAGAATTCAGTATTAGCAGTTCACGGAGGAAAATGGATTCCACTTACTAAAATGATTTTAAAATGTTTTCCATAAAATTCAAATACCACCACACTGTGAAGATGGACGCTTTAGGTAGGCTTTATTTGAGTCTCTGTTTTGTATAAGAGCAAAATGTTATTTTCAGTGGTACCCAAAATTTATACATCTCATGAATGGTGGGCTTGTGATAAACTTTTGATGAGGGAGAAAAGCAAGAGTCTGAAGGATGTGTTAGCAAGAGTCCTGAAAGCTGTTTTCCACAGTAAAGAGCCTGCTATAGCTTGGACCTCATCTTGGGCTAGAATGAAGATGTTGGTCCATGATAGAACACAACATGGTAGATAGTTTTTGAGACCCACATCATCTTCAGAATCCTTCTTTTTTACAGATATTGTGATGCTCCCAGAGAAACACTGAGAATTAATGTGGTCTAGCTGAACCCAACTTTTGCATGATACTCCAATTTTCCATTCCTACATTTAACAGGAAAGAAAAAAAGCAAAGAATAATAGAAACAAATGTTATGAAGAGTGAAAACTAACAACAAATAAAAAGAAAAGGAAGTACTTCTTTGGAAAATTAATGATCTCTGTTTAGCAAAGACCACCAAATATTACATGGAGTCCTTTGCCTTTTGGTCTCTTTTCTATGCTAGTGAAGCCGGGCGAGTGGCCCAACTCAATTGGTTCTTGCCCCAGCTTCTGGTGAGCATTCTTTTTCTGTGAACAGCTTATCAGAACAAGACTGAAATCAAGATCTTGAATGGTAGGATGACAGAGGAAACAAACCCAAGGGCAGATCATGTATTACATTCCACACTAGTGCTTATTATTATCTTTCTAATTACTTCAGTTGGTACTTATTAAATGAATACCTTAAAAAGCCATTCTGTCCATTTGGGGGGCTTCAGTTCTCATAATCTTTAGTTCTTAGAATAAATGTAATTTTGAAACAATTGGGCATTTCTGTTGGATAATTATTTCCTGGGTATCAAGAAAATAAAAAGAACAGAAAATAAATCAGAACTTTTGGTATCCCATTTCTATTGGTCTGTCACAGTCTTGTATATACGAATATGACAGTGTGTACATGTGAATGTCTTTACCTCTCCCTTCTTTAATCTCTGCTGCCTGCCTTCCCTATCACTTCTCTCCCCACAATGAAGACAGATTGTTGGATATATATTCTAAGATTTTTCTATTAGAAGCCCTATGTAAAGCTCACCTAGATAGTAGTCGGTCCCGGAGAACTAACACATATATGAGTCACAGCCCCACATGCATGCTGTCACCTTACATTACAACCTCGTATGTTCTCCACATAGCCACACCTAACCTCAGACCTTAGTGCTGCACATTCTTATATCTTTAGAACAAGCCAAGGATACACCATTGATTTTCAGGGTAGCATACGTCAGAGAAGTCCTCATTTTATATCAACCTATATCTTATGTAATATGACCAGAAAAGAGAAAGAAAACATTTCAGACTTGCCAGTAGAGGGAAACAACAAAAAAAGTAAAACTACCTTTAAAAATGACTGTGAATGGAAAATAAATTAAGGATAATTATATCATACCCTGAAAAACATGATAAATAAGACATTATGTGTATATATCTTTCTGTAGACTGAAGAATTATAGCAAGAGGAATATTTGCAGCTTAGTGCTATAGGATATATGTCTATCATGTATAAAAAGAATTTACCATTAAGTCTGTTAGACAAAACTGTAGGAGATTGTGAGTTTTTTCTTTTTCTGTTTTGTTTTCTTTAGTCCTGGCATTTTGGAACCAGCCTCCTGCTGAAGTAAATTTGTCTCCAATCACAATCCCAGGTGGGTCAACTCACTCATAGAAGGACATTTAAGTCTAACTCACATGGACAGTAGAATGCCTACTTATATGTGAACTTATCACTCTTCCTTCAACAATGATGTCTTTATCGACACAGTGACCATGCTACCTATCTCCTTATTAGTTATTCATGTATTTTCACTGCTGAAGGCCAGCTGCAGCATCTGTCACAGCCATGCCTACTTTACTACTCTCAAGATTGTTTTCTTCTCCAGTTTCGCTTCTATATCTGCCTCCATTCACACCTGCTCCAATTCCCCTCTACTCCTCCCAGTTTTGATAACTTGAAGTTACTGGAGGATTAAGATATTCCATATCCCAACTGTGTAATGCTATTGCTGCTAACCACTGAGTACATTGGAGTTTTTGAACCAAATTAGGAATGGAGTTTTAATATTACGAAAACAATTTAAATATCCTAGCTACATAGTGTTCATGTCTATAATAGATTTCAAGACTGGGTCAGAATCCAAAGCTTTTCAGCAATGTGGATGTGGCCCCTGTGCATGCACGTGCTTTTACTCTCTTAACTTTTGTGATCATTCTAAATCATCCAGACCCTTGATAGTCAGCCATTATACTTGCAGAGGCCTGGAGAAGATTAAATGTAACATTATTTTAAACTTTACTATTCCCCAAATAGCTCACATATAGGTACTGGGAAGTACAATTACACTTCCCGTCAAAACGATGTGCATCGAACAGGAGCAATCATTTCTGATGTAAGTTTTTCATAGGAAGTTTCAATAAGTTTTAGATAACTATATTCTCTATGTTTTAACCTGCTATTACCAATGTTTAAAATGAACTAATGTCAATACTATTGCTATTGTTGTTTACATATAAATTGATCTATCCATACTGAAGAAGACTTAGTTATTACTTGACTCTTTTTTCTGTAGCACTAAAATAAATCATCCCATTCAATCTGATTAATGGAAGGCAACAAATCCCTTATTTATAGTTGATGATGACAGCAGCAGCAATTCTTACTTATTGAGTGCCTATTATAGCCTGGTACTGTTGTAAGTATTCAGGACTCAGTGTGTTAGTTAACTTATCTCAAAACAAGTGTTAGGCAGAAGTACAGATTTCATGTTTTGTCTACATATAAATGAGACAAAGAGAAGTATCTTCCACAATGTTAGTTTAAGTTTGTATTTGATGCATACAGTCTAACCACAAAGCTCCTTAACAGCTGCACAGCCCACCTCCTGTACAGGAAAAACAGCACATCAGATTATTAAAATGTATACTTTTCACTTAACATTTCCCTTCAGCAGAAAAAAAAATCTGATTACAGGGTCCATTAGTTGTTCCTATATTTATGGCCTAAAACAATCAGGGCTAATGTTCTTAGGTAGAACAGAACACCTGCTAACTAAAGCAATAAGATGCCAAAAGCAAAAGAAGTGAACAAAACATAAAATGAGGACAGCCATTTTCTTCTTATTTTAATCATTCTGACTTTCATTCAAGATTTTTAAAGTTTATATTATGTGACAAGTCGCATGCCTTTTATTGTGATTTTCCTGGATTTAATACAACAAATTCCTTCCTTCCTTCAGGATGATATGTACTGTAAATATTCTACTAATTCTGAAAATACTTCTGAGTAAATGATATGAACCCCTTTTCTCACTCTCTTTTCCCTTTTAATGGGACCTCTCGTCCATTTCAGCTCCGTCTCCACCATCACCTAATAACCTACTGAGAACTTTGTCTCCTACTGCAGTCTCATAGACCACATTTCTTCAGCTCAGGAGATGGGTGCTCTGTCAACCTAATTTCCTTCTCTGCCCACAGTTCATGCCATCTATTCAGGAATAGTCTTTGAAAGGGAGCTATCCCCAAAGAAGTTGTTGTAGGACACCTTGGATACAGATATGACACTAGAAACAAGAAGGGATGAGAATACCAACTCATTCCCTCTTTTCTACAACAGAAATGTATTTCAAAAGATCTAAAATGGTATTCCAACTGCTTTATGCCGGGAACATTTACCTGTGGACATGTTCTATGGTATAGAAACTTACTATAATATTCAATGGGAAATGCATATTTTAACAGCTTTATTTATTAAAGTTTTGCCTTTGAGAGATGTTTTCAACTTAAAGAAATTTTAATGTTGTTCTTTAAGGGAAAAATAGTCCTCATATACTCCATAGATGACAATTCATCAAATAATTTCAACTCTTACCTGTACTCCAGTCTGACTATGCTCAGTTTGTGTAGCCCTATCAACTAATTCATATTCCTTTAACACTAATGTCTATATTTCAGTTATATCTACTGACAATGCTAACACGCCTAAACCTTAGTTAAAAAGTCATTTCTTATCTGCGACCAAAGTACTTTTAGTGGAATGAGTTTAGTTTTGTTTTTGATCCAGACTAGGGATAGAATTTGATTATTCAGCCTCCATCAATTGCTAAAAATAAGAATCTGATTTTCCTCAAATGTTCTGAGTTCTCAGTTTTTTATTTCTAAAGTCAAACAAAATTTCCATTCTTTTCCTAAAGTCGTTTTATCAGACTTTGCATAATAAGGGGACTTTGAGTCTCCTATTGATTATCATGCTATGCCCATGCCAAAAGTATCCTCATCAGAAGCAGCACATGGATTCTCTGAACATATTATCCTCAGTAGTGATTATGTATATCTATATATTACCCTGTATAGAGTTCAGCAGTTACAAAGAAAAACTGTACATAGTAAAATATCAAGTCAATGACTTATTTCTACAGTACCGTATTTTCCTCTTTCATGTTCTTGAACACATTTGTGATATTGGTCACAGAAATCTTAAATAATAATCAGTGGTAATCTGGTAAATATTAGCTATCTTTTTAGAAGTGAGAGTGAATATTGATTATCTAATATCTGAATTAATTTTGTGATATAAATAGTCAAACTATGACAAATTTTAGTCTGTTAACAGTAAGTCACTGAATATGGAGAGTTTAGTATACAAAGCTGTAAGAAGACCAGAGCAGTGGACCATCAGATAGCTTTTAAAGAGAAAAATATCTGTAAATAATTTCATGACCACAGATAATGTGGAGATATGGTAAAATGAGTGATAATAAGCCTTGGATGTTTACTATATTTGCTTTTATTATCATTTAGTTAATTATAAGCCTTTATGTTTTTACTTTTATAATAACTCAGAATTCCCTACAAAATTCAAAATTGGCTTTCATCAATTTGTATAAGCCAACTCCAGCATACTGCTGCTGGCAAAATGAGACCATTCAAGGTTTGGCCTCTTTCCTTATAAACTAATTGAGAAAATGATGCTTTTACATGGGAACCAATTAGAGGATAATGTAAGTCATTACATAGTTAAATACAAATGGGGAGCCATAAACAAGACAGGTATTTTTCTGTAAAGTGAGATCTCAGTCACACACAAAGCCAGACTGTGCCTGTCCTTTTCATTTCAATATGTTCTAACATGTTCAAACACAAATGCAGACAAATCAGATCCACAGAGGGCAAAGTGACAGAATGTTTTTCACTGATTGTAGGATGTTCTCAGGATCTATTATTGTGAACTGCAGGCAAAGATTAGAACTTGTTTTGGGGAATCAGAATTGAGAGATTTCAGATCTCATAGATCAGGTTAATAATTCAGAAAGTCTGGGCTTAGAATTATTTACTGAGTGGATTGATGGACTATTAGAAATAGCCGATGACTGCCCTTGGGAGACCTTGAGAAAAGTGATAGGGGAAAGTGGCACCTGGGTTTAATAAACTTCAGGCTGCTCAGACACATCTCCTAACTAATGGTTTGTGACATACATAGCCTAGATTTTGGCCAGCAGCGATGCCCAGTACTATAATTGTCTTGCATATAGAGTTACTGTTTCCAAAGAAAGTTGTTTCTGTGTTGAACCAGTAATTACAAAGCTGCCAGAAGGAAGAGCAGCCACCCCCCACCAAAGCTCACCATGATTTATTGGGTGGGTTTGTACAGTTAAACAAATCTGTCTTTTTCTTCCTGCAATGTTTTTACACCTCAATATGAATCTCTCTTCCCCTGAGTTTACCTCATTTACATCTGGAATATTGATTTGGTTGATAAAGGGCAAAACAGTGTGTGTGTGTGTGTGTGTGTGTGTGTGTGTGTGTATGTGTATGTG
>NW_021620725.1:3673968-3734511 GCF_004785775.1 Grammomys surdaster | reverse complement strand
AGAGAGAGAGAGAGAGAGAGAGAGAGAGAGAGAGAGAGCACATGTGTATACTATTCAATGAGAGATTTCTTTCTTTTGTGAGCTAGATCTATCTGGCACAAAGACTGCTTTTTGTCCTTGAAATTTCTGCTGATTTCTTCTTCTGTTGGGAAACAAACTCCATTGTGAGACTGAAGTGCTCTTCAGTCTTGTATATGATATTTGCCCACAGAGTCTGCAGTCAGAACTGATTTATGAGAGTTCACCAATGCATGAAGACCATAATGTTTGTGACAAATTCTTTTGCAACCATTGCAGATCAGCAGTTTTAGGAGTATGGCTCCCATGGTGTCCTAAATACCAAATGTCTTCTATCAAACAAACTGCATCATGATAAAACTGACACCCTTCAGACGCTTTTGTTACAATCTCCCTTTTGTAAAGCAGTCCAAAGTATTTGTTTTGTTTTATTAATAAACATTTTCTCTATATGATTAGAAACTTCACTTTTCCACTATGGTAGTCACCAATGAGTGACAGAAGCCATTAGGACACACAAACCCTTACTAGAAGTAGCCTTTTTACATCAACTCTGACTTCCACAAAGAGGAGGAGTTGTACATCCATGATGCTCCTTCATGTTTCCTAAAGGTAGTTTCAGAAAGCCTAGTTCCTTTCATGATAAAAGTTTTTACATTCTAGATATTAAATATCAATGAACGATGTGAACATATACTTCATACTTATAATGCAGGTATTACTGGTTTCAGCATACTTTTTCTGGCATAACTGGTATGTTAGAAAATTTTACTTTTTGCTTATCACCATAGGAAAATAAAAGCTTTAGAAGGAAAAATGAAACACTCTAATACAGTGCTTCTCAACTTTTCTAATGATATAACCTATAAATACAGTTCCTCATGTTTTGTTGAATTCCAAACATAAAACTGTTCTTCTTGCTACTTCATAACTATATTTTTGCTATTGTTATGAATTATAGTGTAAATATCTAAATTTTTCAATGGTCTTAGTTGAAGCCCATGAAAAGGTCTTTTAACTCTGAAAGGAATCACAACTCACAGTTGAGAACAGCTGATGTAATATATTAAAGATTTCTTTACTTCTGAGGACAGAGGGAGATGACCATACTTTCAGAATTTAGATTGTCTCTGTCCCCATGTTTAAGAACTAAGTTAGGAGACCTCTCTTGGTCCTTCCTAACCTCTAAACTAACATATATAATATGTTTATTATTTATTGTTAAAATCATTGTATTCTTCAGAAATGTTTATTCAAAATGTATTAGATTCATCCACCCAAAATGAACTGGTCTTACTTTCATGACAGTCTGAGGATCCAAGAGACAAGCATGATTGATAGTAAGCAAGAAAGCAGATGTTTGCTGACCATTCTGCAGATATATTCTATGAGAAGCTAGAATACAGTGCTTTTAAGAGAGAGAAATTGTTGCTTTCTAGCTTCTCATGAATTTTGAGGATCTATATCATGAGTCCCACAATAGACTTGCCACTCCCAGCCACCAACGATTGAGGAAAAACATTAATTTAGCTAATATGTATAAAAACACAATTAGTAGTAAAACTTCTTCACCTCATATAGAAAAGCTATAAAGCATGTTACTTCCTGGATGAAAACGACAGGGTAGTCTGACTCAGTGTGTGAATAAATGATTTAGAAATGAGATGTAGGCCGGGCGGTGGTGGCGCACGTCTTTAATACCAGCACTTGGGAGGCAGAGGCAGGCAGATTTCTGAGTTCGAGGACAGCCTGGTCTACAGAGTGAGTTCCAGGACAGCCAGGATTACACAAAGAAACTCTGTCTCGAAAAATCGAAAAAAAAAAAAAAAGAAAGAAAGAAATGAGATGTGTAGAAAACTGCTCGGCTTGCTGAAGATATTATAAAACTACTGAATAAATTTATCAAATATCTTTTTAAATTTTTCATTGGATATTTTATTTACATTTCAGATGTAATCCCCTTTCCCCCCTAGGAACCTCCTATCCCATTCCTCCTGCTTCTATGAGGATGAGCCTCCCACCCACCCTCCCACTCCCACCTCCCCACCCACGATTTCCCCAACACTGGGGCATCTAGCTTCCACTGGACCAAGGACTTCCTCACCCACCTATGCTTGATAATGTCAAATAAATTTTTAAAGGTCTTCTATTTGATACCATGACATTATGAAAGCTTTAGATAGATTTACTTTCAATGGGATTATATTCAAGTATATGATGACATTAATATTTTTAGAACTAGAAGACAAAGTAGAAAGCATTACCTAACAAAACACTATTTTTTGACCTTTGTCTTTTAAATAAGAAATTTAAAGGATGGAAATATAATTACATCCTGCATTTTTTTCTTTACTTCTTACCTGTTCTCTATGGTAACAAGAAAACATCATTAACCTGTGGGGAGAATTACAGGCCACAGAGGTGGTGGAGGCCTGGAGGCTTCCACACTGCGTTGGGTCCCACAGGCGGGAGGAACATCTAATGTTCCAGCAGCCTAGAGGCTTTGGCAGTGGCAGGCCCTAGTGACAGGAGAAAGTGCTTGGTTCCAAAGGGTTTATTGTCATGGCGGATAGTGGATGAATCTGGAAGTACACCCCCCATAAAACTCAGGGCAGTCTCGAGTTAAATAAGGAGGGAGAAAGGGGGTGGGTCTGGGGAGGATCTGGGGAGGCATGCTTAATTTGCTCCGCCCTCTGGCCTTCATTAGTATGTAAATCCCTAGGGCCTGAGGCCTATAGTCTGGCCTACTTGACTGAACAATGTAATTCTATGGAGACTAAACTGCTTTTCAGGACCCTGGGTTCTCTGGGTGTGCTGAACTCCTGCCTGTTCTCATGCAGACTCTCCGAGTTCTAGGCAACTGCCTAGCCATGACCCAGAATACCCTTACGAAGTCCTACATTAACCAAGAAAGTTTAAATCATTACAGTGTAGAAAAAAATACTAAATTGTAGTGTGCCAAGAGTTTCCTTCTTGCTCAAGGGAAGAAGAGGAGAGTTGCGTTTTATGAGGGTGATGACATTTCTGCCTGAACTTCACATCTCCACAGTATATAATAAAGCACCAGGATACTTTAGTTACAAAAAGCAGCAAGAGAAAAAAAGACCACAAATAAATACGGGTGAAATAAAAGACATAAATAGTACACAGTACACGAGTAGCAATGATTTAGATTTTCATGGTTAATGCTGTTTTGTAACCATAGAGAACAGGTAAGGGGAAGTAAAGAATATAATGCAGGATGTAATTACATTTCCATTAGAAAGGCACAGGTCAAATTGTAAAAAGCTATGAAATTCACATTAGGGATGTTGACCTTGATCCTTTATTTACAACAGCTCTTATATTATTTTTGAGATTGTGATTTAATTACAACATTTCTCTTTTCTCTTTCCTCCCTCCAAACCCTCTCCTATGTTCCTCTTCTCTCTTTCAAATTCATGCCTTTCCTTTTCAATAATTGTTATTATATGCACACACACACACACGTGCGCACGTGTGGTTCTGTCTGTCTTGTGTGTGTGTGTGTGTGTGTGTTTGTGTTTGTGTGTGTTTATTCTTAATTGTAACCTGTTTGGTCCATATAATGTTATTGTATATATGTTTTCAGGTCTAACTGTTTGGGACTGAATAACAGATTTGTATGCTATTCCCTGGAGAAGGCCACGCCTCCCATCTCAGCCCTCTTTGATTGCCAATAGTTCTTTGTGCAGTGTTGAAGTCTATTTTGCTTTTTCCATTCAGTTTGACATATTAACTGGTATCATCCTTATTCACCTGTCATTTGGGCAATCATGTTAGTGAGACTTTATGTATCTGTCTATGATATTAGGAGATACAATCTCACAGCAAACTCTCTGATCCTCTGGCTCTTAAAATATTTCTACCACCTCTTAAATGTTTCCTGAGCCTAAGGTGCAGGAGTGCTTTATAGATGTGTTCATTGCATAGTATCTACAACTCTAGATTTTTATTGGTTGTAGTTTTCTCTGGTAGTCTCTATCTGTTGTAGCAAAAAAAAGTTTCTCCGATGAAGAGTAAAGACTACACCTATCTGTATATATAAATACCATCATTTTAAAAATGTAGTTTGGGATTATGGTAGCTTAGTAAATGAGTAGCTATAGATTTTCTTCCAATGACCAACACTTCACTACTACTGAGAAGTTAGCTAGGTGTCTAATAGCAGACATGGTCTTCCTGTTATTATTCAGAATTTAAATCCAGATAGACAGCTGTTGGTTTTGTCTAAGTTATACATACCACTAATGTACCAATGCTATGCTAGTCATTCATGTGTGGTTCATGGGTGTCCTAGATATCATAGATATATAGGGCTGTTTGTAACTCCCACCTTTAGCAACTTTCATGGCGTGTTTATGGCCACACCACACTTAGCATGCCTAATTTCATCTGATCTGCAAAGCTATGCACAGTCAGGCCTATAGAGTACCTAGAAGAGAGATCTGGAAGACCTAGTTCTAAGTTTCTTTCTTTCTCAATAAATGTGAAAGTAGACATTTTAATATATAGGAAAAGAGCTCAACAAAAGTTGCATGTAACTAACACTTATATATGGGAATCAATCAACATGTAGATGATTGATGATTCTTGGAAAAATAGTCATAAATCTGTGCTAATATTCAATTGAGTTATATTCAAACATTATTACTATTATTATTAATAATAATTGAACAGTTTTATGCATGCCAAAATAGATGGAAACACTCTAGTGTATTGAAAATACTAAAGTTTGTAAGTTAAGAAAAAATTTTGTTATAAGCAAGAAAATATCATGAATTAAATAGTATCTTATTTGTAGTTATTTGAAAATAAAGAAGCTTGTACATGGGAAGAAATAGCATAAAAGAAGACAAAAGATACAATAAAACTTGGATAAATGAACTTGGGAAGAAGCAATAGAAATGGAGATGAACCTGACACCTCAGTAACTATGAGGACTAGATAAGGTTTGTACAGAAGTATATCAGATCTTCAAAGAAGACCTAATACCAATACTCTTCTAACTATTCCACAAAATAGAAATGAAGGAACACTACTCAATTTATTCTATGAAGCCACAGTTACTCTGTGCATTCTCCCTTGGAGATGGAATGGTTTCTGTCTAATTAGGGACTTGTCACAATTTCCTTTTATAGATGACTTCATAAGATATATATTTTTTTATTTCTACCATGTTTAATGTTCCAAATAGATTTTATAAACTGGTTGCGTGCATATTACTTTTAGCTTCAGAAGATATCATGCATATTTAAGAAGCACTTAACTATTATAAATTATTTTAATTACTTTAAAAAAGATGATATACTGTATCATCTTGTTTATCTTGCCTCTTAGAAGAGAACTTATAAAAACAGAGAGCTTGACAAGTGGTTAACAAAATCCAGGGCATGAATGAGACAAAAGGCTAGGAAGATTGTCTTTTTACTGGGTGTTATAGGGTGAACCTGAGTTCCAAAGCACCCATAGAAGCTTATAGGCTCTTGTGTCTCATGACAAAGAACTGGAAACATAGTTAGAAATGGAAGTAGAAACAGTTTACTGAAAAAGCGAAAGCATTCTTGAGAATGAGTGGCTTAGTAATCAGAAGAGCTACACTACCGTAATGCTTTGTAGTCTATTACACAGGACTCACTCACACATCTGTGTCACTACACTTTCCTTGAACATGCTCTGTTTGATTTATGGAGCCTGGTGGGAAAGGTTTTCTATGCATAACCTGCAAGCTGGCTTCTTTTATATAATAATCTTTAGTGTAACTTTCTCTAGTCTTTCATCACCTGACATAGGTAGAAACATTCCACATTGGGACAAGTAATGTCATCTAGACATGCCTTGTCAAAACTCATAGAATGTAATATTTTTTAAAAAGCTAAATCATTTCACTGCATATGAGTTAAATATAAATATATTTTTAAAACAGCTAAGCAAAACAACCACACAGAAAATAGATGGTCAACAAGCAAAATGGAAGCAAAATACCTATTCATCTCTTGTGAGATAATTCTTACACAAAAGAGTTTGTGAACAGGGCTTAGAATCAGGTTAAGCACCTGTATAATCACATGCGAGGGTCCACTGTGTATTTTTCTGTCCTACAAATAATATGTGTCTACCAAATACCTTGCTCCAGCTTCTTAAGACACATAAGAACAGATATTAATTACAGATAATTGTCAAGAGAAAAAAAAAGAAAAAGAAAGCATGTAGTTTAGAGATTCATCATTCCAGAGAATTAGAGTCCACAAACGTCACTGTGAAGAAAATAACAGCAAGCAGGCAGATATGGCAGTAGAACAGTAACTGATATCTTATATCTGGTCCACAAGCACAGGCAGAGAGCTAACTGGAAATGGAATGGACTTTTGAAAAGTCAAAGACCACCCACTGTGGTTCACCTCCTCTAACAAGTCCACATCTCCAAATCCTTTCCAACTGGAAACCAAGCATCCCAACAGAGGACCCTATGATAGGCATTCTCATTTATACTACCACAAGATTCCTAAGTAGGAAATAGACTTGCAGAAAGTTCAGTCACAGAATTTGTGGGTAAGAAACAAAACAAACAAACAAACAAAACTAAAACAAACAAGCAAAGCCAGACAAATAAAATTCTACTTGTATTTAAGCCTGTTTCATTATATAAAAAGCTCCAGGAAACAAACCAACATACAAACACAAACAAAAACAAACAAACAAACAAACAAAATGAAGAAAAGAAATACCCATTATATTCAGAGAAAATAGTGCTTCAAAAATGAACAAAGCAAATGCATTGCTATTCATAACAATGAACAGCATGTTAAAACATGTACAAAGCTGTTGTAAGAGATATAGTTTGGTCCTTTAAGAAGCAAATGCATGTGTTGGGATTAAAATAGACATATTGGGGGTGTGGGGGGTAAGCTAGAAAGATAAAGTAGAGGGGATGGAATTTTCAGGAAAAGAATTTCCAACTCAACATCATTCTCATATCTGTAAAAGGGGAGGAAGAATGTAGACAGGGTTGAATAAGAGATGCGATCATTGTGGAGTGATAGATGCATACTTCTTAGACATAGTCACTCATCTAAGAAATATTTCATGGATAGGAGTAGACCTGAATCACAAGTGTTATGGTGATTAGGTTTTAGCTTAAAGTAGTAAAGAGTATAAATGAGTTGTTGTACCTGGGGATATCAGATGCAGAAATCACATTTTTTTTTTCATGACCATGTGAAGGTGGCTAATTTCTGAAGGATGTTCTGTATTAGGAATAGTCAGACAAATGGTTCTTAGTGAAAGAGCAATGAGTAGAACCTCAGGTTCTTCTGACTTTGTGCATGTGAAAGTGAAAGTTAAAAACCTGGCTGAAGGAGTTATTATCAGATAAAAGTCTTTAAAGGAGTAAGATGATTCTGATTGTATAAGTTAACCTTACTAGGTATGATAGTATGTGCTTGTAACCTTGCACTTGAGATGGGGAGGTAGGAGGATGAGGACTCCAAGGCCCTACATAGTGTTAGAAGCCAAAGTTGTTGGAATATGTGAAACCCCTTCTCAAAAATCAGTGTGAAAGGATAGAGAGGGCTGCTATGAAGTTGGCAATCACAGTAGAACACTATACAATTTCTGGACAACTATAGAGAATTGTCTCAACTCAAGTGCTGCAATTAAAGCCCACTGAGACAGCAAGAACATGTTAAGTGGATTTGCTTTAGACTGTCAGTTCCCAACACTGAAGCTTAGCCCAATATGTTATAATAGATCTGTTTCTTGGGTTTTCTGTTCTCCGTTTTCTTCATCTACAAAGAAGGAAATCCAACTCTCAAAAGATTGTAGTAGAGACTGACTATTTTATGAACTTTACTTTTTATTGTAAAACTTTTAATTTTCTTCTCCCACTGAGATAATGTCTATGTTATAGGTTGCTCTTTTCTGTTTCCCAAGTTAGCTCTGGAGTATTTATTGCCTCCCACTTATACTACTCATGGTATCTCACATCATCATTACGAGGACCACTTAAGTAAGATTGATCAAGGAAACTACAAAGTATTTGTCTGGGCATGAATAAAGAATTCATGTGCTTTAGGTACTACTCTTTAGTTTAGAAATATAAAGATTGAAGTATACATTATATATTTGTATAAAATCATTACATAATAATTAGAAATGACTGTTAGTTATTAACTACTTATTTTTTTCTTCTGTATTCTAAACATTCTGAAAGATGTCAATGATAAAATAACTACCTATTTTAATACCAGTGAAAATTAGCCCTACTTTGCATAGTAAGAAGAAAGTTTAGAGAAGATTCTGTCAACAACTCCAAAGAAATAGAAAAAGGAAAGCACTTTATCATTAATCTAGTTTCACTTACCACACCGGTAGACTTCTGCTGTTCTCTCCTTTAAGTTCAGCAACAAAGAAATTGAAAAAGTAAATTAACATACATTAATTGTACAAAACACTGTTTCAGCATGGCACTTAAATATATGTATATAATATACTTTGAACATATTTGGTCCCCTATGACCCATTTTACAAGCAGGGAATACATGATCTATCCTGAAGTATTTAGTCCTCACTGTGGGGAGCAGAGAGAATTGCAACCCTGTTATGACTACCTGATGAAGCAATGTCTCACATGCTATGCTCCTTAAGATAAACATTTCTACTGTTCAAAAGCATCATCTTTCATATAGCTTGAAATCATAAAGTTTAGCCAGGCTTCCTCTTGTATATCCCTTAGTACCTTTCTTAGAGACAAGCTTGTCAAGTGAATGGACCATTGTTTTCATAAAATACAATGTATCCATTTTACTTTCCCACCAAGTAGAAATTTTCTTTGTGAGGACCGGTATATAAGTCATGTAGAACTTAAAACACTCACACAGTAAATATTCATTATTGATAATAGAGAAGATACAAGATGTACATTAGGGAAAAATTGCATAACAACAGAGCAATACAATTTTTTAATTCATCGATGGTCAAAAAAATCTCATGAAATAAAATATTGACACACACACACAACCACACTTGACTGTATCTACTCCCCTGCAAAAACATAGGCATTTATTTCTGAACACACCTTTAACGTTACATTCAAATTTAAAGCACATTTTTCATAAAAATGATAATATTAATATTTGAAATACTCTCCATCTATACCAATCAATTAATTTTCACAAAAGGGGGAAAGTGAATGAAAAATGGGCAAACAATATCTTAAGAAATATGATGAACAATCTCTCTCTTCCTCTGTCCTCTCCTTGGCCAAGGCCAGTCTTTATAAGCTCTTTTTAAACCAGTTTATAAATTGCTGTAGACTCCAGTAATAGAATTTCATAAATAAAAAAAAAGATGACAGAAAGTACCTTACTATTGTAAAATGAATCAATACATTCTGAATTTTGACTTCCAAGACTGTTGCTCAGGGACATGTTGTTTACTCTACAGAGGGCAATAGGAATTCTGGATAAAACAGATATGATCTAGTTTGAATCATTTCTGTTATTGAATTTTTCTAGCATAAACAAAATAAGCATTTCTAAATGAATCACTTGAGAAATGTTGCTACTTTACCTCCATCCCCTCAAAATTATCCACTGTGAGGATGGTAGTTCCAAAACACTCCATAAAGCAAGAGATTATTGAAATAAAAATTTAAGCCCATTATATTTGCAATTAAGATACTTAGTAACTTTATAATTTCTAGAATTTACTTCCCTGGCAAAGTCTTCTTTTATTGGTAAAAGACACAATTGAAATTGTTTGTGGGACCCCTGCTTGAAAGGTTGCTTTGCTGCTGTACAGCTCCAGTGTTTTCAGAATCTTCACACTGAATGTTCCAGAGTCAAATATTGCCCAGGCTGTATCAAAAGACAACTTACTTTTATCTCAAAACATATTTGCTTCATAGTCATGGTTTATTGAATGATAATAGTTATTTTTCATTTAGTATGTCTTCATTTACCGAAATCTTACAGTTTCACTTAAAGGAGTTAGTAGTTTGAAGGCAAAACTTGGTATAAAATTAACTACAATTCTTATTGGCTCTACATTGTGTGTGTGTGTGTGTGTGTGTGTGTGTGTGTGTGTATAACTTAATCATTTGGACTCTTTTAGATTCATACAAAATTTCCCTGAAATACAATACAGACTACAATTAACTGAGGAAATTTGAGGAATCACATGAGATCCTATCTGTTTTAAAAGTTTCCTGTGGACCCCAGTTACCTCTTGCTTACATATGGAGGGACTCACAGCTCCAGCTGCATATATAACAGAGTACAGTCTAAGAGGGGAGGCTTTTGGTCCTTTGAAGGCTCAATGCCCCAGTGTAGGTTAATGGTAGGGTGGTGAGGCAGGAGTGGGTGTGGGAGCACCCGCATAGAAGTAAGGCAGATAGGGGATGGGATACAGGTTTTTGCAGAGGGGAAACTGTGAAGGGGGATAAAATTTGAAATATAAATACATAAAATAACCAATAAAAAAAAATCTCTGGAGGGATGTGTGCGTGTCATACCCTATCCATCCCATTTAATACCTATTGTGAATTTTTCTTCTATACAACAATGTTATTTGATTTTACTCTAATCAGTCCCAACTGGATTGTTATCTTTTAGGGTAGTCTTGTGCTGCCAGAACTAAGTACAAACTCAAGGAGCCATATAACATGTGGTCTACATGTTCTTTTACGGTCGAAGAGAAATAAATTCATAGCATCATTTCTATCACTACGATACAATATTGACACCATTATTCTGATAAGTTCTGGGAACTCTAGTTGTCACTTAACTTTATGAATTCTTAAAAGTAAATATTTTGTAATTTAAGGCAATCTTTAACACCACCTAGTGAAAAATAAAATAAATATTAGTAAGTAAATGTCCACTCTTTTAAAAAATAGAAATTTAGATACCCTATTCTTCAGAAGTGATATGAGAGAAAATTTCTTTGCACAACAGGCTAAAGTATGTTAGCTTACTTTTGCTGCTAAAACAAATTATCAACAACTTAGGAAGTTGGTGCACCCCCAAGTCAATTACCATACAGCTATATCAGGAAACCAATACAGAGCACAGTGATCTAAATAAAACCAAAAACCATAGGCAAATTAACAAGTGGAACTGTGTGAAATTAAAATGTTTCTACACAACATAGAGAATACTCTCCAGAGCCAGGAGGCAATATATAAAATGAGAGAAAATGCTATTTATATACCTGACAAGGGATTAATATATAAAATATATAAAGAACCCAGAAACTCAACCCCCAATTTTCTAAACAATAAATGAAAAGCTGAATCAACCAGATATTTTCAAAGTAATAAGAAGAGGTGGCCAATAAGTTTAAAAAGTTAAAAAGAAAAGAAAGTGTTCAACATTTTCAGCTGTATGAGAAATACTTTTCAAAGCTACATTGAAATTCTATCTTATCTTATCAGATTGGTAATTGTAAAAGAGAAGGAAATCATGAGATACGTGCTGACAAGGGTGAGTGGTGGGTACCACTCTGTACAGTGGATGGGAATGTAGACTAGGCAGCCAGAATGGAAGTCAATGAGAGGTATCCCAAAAATTTAAATCTAGAAACTTTCATCTGGTCCAATCCAATCATTCCTGAATATGTACCTGATAGTTTATAACTCAGTAACCTTTCATTCACCACATAATTACCTGTTGCTTTAAGGATGTAAGACTAGCATGAGGCAGAGGTGCAAGGAGCATCTAGGATGAGTGAAAAACAGTTATATAGATCTCATGTAAATAAGGGTTGTATTTAGATTTTTGTTGTACTGTTCATGATATCCAGTAGTGTTCCCTATGTGAAATAGAATAAAATTTTGTTTTGTATTAAAGTGTGACAGCAGTCACTTAAGAACTAGCCCAATTTATATCACTAGATTTTTTCTTATAATAGCCTGTCTTATACATTCAAGTTTTTGGGCACCTGTCCTGCTGTAAAGACCACTTGTCATTATCCAGAGTTTGCAGAAATGTATTTTACGTATCTCTTCATGGAAGATTCACTCGATAGTTTTAAGCCAACTTGACACAAGCTAAAGTCTTCTGAATACTGGTAACTTTAATTAAGAAAATGTCTGTACAAGATCAGGCTGCAGGCAAGACAGTAAGATATTTTCTTCATTAGTGGATTGATAGAGAAGGGCCAAGCTCATTGTGGATGGGGGCACCCCTAAGTTGTGGTGTTTGCTTCTGTAAGAAAGCAGGATGAGCAAGGAACGAGGAGCAAGCCAGTAAGCAGCACTATTCCATGGCTTCTGTATCAGCTCCTTCTTGCAGATTCCTGCCCTGTTTGACTCTCTGTCCTGAATTCCTTTAACGATAGATTGATGTGGAACTGTCAGGTAAATAAACATTTTCCTTCCCAACTAGCTTTTGGTCACGGTGCTTCATCATAGCAATAGCAACCCTAAATAGAATCGGAATCGGTATGAAAATAATGGGGGCATTGCTGTAACAGACCTGACCACGAAAATTTGGAAAAGATTATGGAAGGACTTAGGAACTGTGGAATAGAAAAGTCTCTGAGAGTTCAGTGGGCTATTCTATTGGTGCATCAAAGGGAAGAATGTTGAGTTCAGTCCAGATGAAAGAGATCTGCCTTGTGAAGTGACAGGGGAGTTGAGAGCCTGTTTATAACTCTATTTGCTATTTTGCATTGAGAATCTGTAGTTCTGGTTAGCTGGACTGAAGAATCATCAGTGATTAACAAGGTACCAGAAACACTAAAGTAAAATCTTTACTTTACTGGGACAATTAATGCTGGTCAGCTTATTGGGTTGTTGTGTGGGGCCTGCCTCTGTCTCACCACGTGACTAGGGCCTCTCATGAGGACAAAGGCTAGGAAATTTGACTGTGTTCACTTCATGCTGGAGCCGGGCAGGAGGCTATGTGAAGCTGTGGAACTCAGCTTTGGGGTGGGGAGCACAGTCTGAGGTTCCACGTGGAGCTCTTAGCTTGGGAGTCCCTGGGAATTGGCTGGTTCTCAGGCCATTGGGCTCTCAGACCGAATTGGGGTCATAGATTGGCCCGCCGCCGAGATGGGAAAGAAGGAGAAGCTATGGCTGTGTCCCATGGGGATGAGAGTTCTTGGTTGCTGCTACTCTCTTAGCTGGGTCATGGCTTGCTCTGCTTGCTTGCTTGGGTTGGTGGTCTCCGTGGCTGGAAATGCAGAGTTCTTCTACTAGAGACTAATTATCAGCTCGGTAGTTGAAAACCTACACTATTCTTCACGGCAGGTCTCAAAGGAGAGAAACAATCCATGGTCTTAAGATATTTATTGTCATGGCGGAAAATAGACGAAAACTATACTCCCGTATTTTCTGGGGGGGGGGGGGTGAGGTTAAATACCTTTTGAAAGGAGGAGGGTCTGGGAAGGAATGTTTAATTGGCTACGCCCTTCTGGCCTTTAGGTTTCTCATTAATACAGAGATCTGTCTTGAGGCTCTGTGGCTTGTAGTCATGACCTCTACCTGTAGAGGGGCTGGTGGGCATTGTCCTACATTACTGGATGGTGTGGATTGATGGAGGTCTGTGGCCTACTGTCAGGAGCCTAGAGTCTGGGAGAGTGGCAAAATGCTTGCTGTCCCTTAGGATCACCAGGGCTCTCTGGCAATTTTTTGCCAGTGTTGGACCAGAAACCATGCTGTCCTTTTACAGTCCTACATCAGCTGGCATGAAGAAGTTTGCAGTGATTAAGAAGAGACCAGGATCATTGATGTGAAATCTTCTGAGATGTGTTTCCTCAGAGTTAACAGGTAAAAGCTGTGGAAGCTGAACTTGTAAGGGTCACCTAGGTAGTACTGGTTTTGAAGGCATGAAACAGCTCATTCAGGGCAACTGAGGCTTGGCATTGTGTGTCAGGGCTGGAGTTTCAGAAGCAAACCCAGGAGAGGCTACTGGTGAAAGTTCAGACTAGTTGCCTCAGAGCACCCCAGCATTTTGAAGATAGTAGTACCATTGGAAGAAAATCAGCTAGCCTCAGCCTGCAAGACAAGCTCTGTGTGTTGCAGATGGCAGAACCAGAGAAGTTGCCAGGTCCTTTAAGGGATTCCAGAAGACCATGAGTAAAAAAAAAGATATTGGACACTGAGTGATTTATACTGTAGGAGTTTGATTTTCCTTTGATTTAATTATGACTGTGCCCCTACATGGCTTCTGTATCAGGCTCTACCTCTAGGTTCCTGCCCTATTTGAGTCTGTCCTTAATTCCTTCAATAATTCACCATGGCATGAAAGTATATGTCAAATAAACCCTTTTTTCTACAACCTGCTTTTGCTCATGGTATTTTATAATATCAGTGGTAACCCTAACTAGGATAAAGGGAAATCACAAAATGTTCAGGCTAGTCCTAATCTATTCAAATATGCATACACAGAGTAGCATTATAAGGATTATCTAAGTTACTTTCTTATTGCTTAGATAAAATATCACGATGGAAAATTGTAGTGTGTTGTTGCTTTTAGTTCAGGGTCTCTGGGAGATATAGTCCATCATGGGTGTGGCAGCAGTTAGAAAGGCATCATGGTGGCAGTAGGCAGTTGGCTGAAAACATCACATCTGCGCGTTGGAATTAGAGCAGGAAGTGAAATAGCACTGAAAGTGTCAAGGAGAAGCCTGAAGAGATTGCTCATTGTTTAAGGGTATAGTTTATTATTTCGCAGGGCCCAGATTAAATTTCTAGCACAGATGTGGCAGTTCAGAACTGCTTTTAATGCCAGGTCCTTTGCAGGCACCAAGCACTCATGTGATGCACATACATATATTCAGGTAAAAGACACTCAAAAAGAATTGTTTATCTAATTAATTATTTAAACCCCCAAGACCTACCTTCAGTCACTAATGTCCCCCAAGGAGAATATACCAGCTGAAAGTTCTACAATCTTTCCAAATAGCGACGCCATGTGGGACAAAGTGTTCTACCATATTAGCCCATGGAGGACATTCAAACCACAGAGTGAAGCTCCACTTTAATTTGTCTTGCTTGTATAAAAGAAAATGCTTCCAAAGTTTATTCTCTTTGTAGAAGATAGGTTGGTACAAGCCACTTTTGTAGGTTTTCCCACATAACCTTGTCTTCCCAAAACTATGCCTCATAGATAATCTTGAAGGTAAAAAATGACACTGGATTATGAAAAATATTGGATAAGATCAGACAGTTCTAAGCACTGATGGATAAATGGCTGTGGAGCTCTGATATAACAGGCTGAGGTTGATTGCTGAACCATCATCAGTAATACAGGGAAACACAAGGATGATTGTGTGGTGTGGTGTGTGTGTGTGTGTGTGTGTGTGTGTGTGTGTGCATGTGTATGTGTGTGTGTGTGTGTGTGTATGTGTGTGTGTGTGTGCTTGCATGTGTGTATTCATCCATTTCATCTGTCCGAGAAATAATTAAAAGAAAATGGAGGATTCATGTGTTGAGGCACAAAGAAAGTCTCTCTGGCTTGTGTGGTTTGGAACTTTGGAATCATCTGAACACCTTGATGAAATGTGGATTTAAGTTAGGTGATCTAGGAAAGGATAGCAGATCCTACCTGTTCTAGTTTCATTTCTGTGACTATGATAAATTACTATTGCCAAAACAACTTGAGGCTAAAAAGGGCCAATTCAACTTATAATTCCAGATTTTAATTCACCATTTAGGAGACGTCAAAGCAGGAACTTCAACAGTTAATCAAACCACATCCACTTTGAAAAGCAGAGAGAAATTAAGGAACCTGTTTGCCCTGTGTGATTCATCAACTTTTCTCCTGTCATATATAGTTCAAACTACCTGCCTAGGGAATGGCGCTACCACGAATGACTCAGGCTTCCTACATTAATTAATGTTCAGGACACTCCTCCCATAGGCAAGCTTAATAAAGACAGTTGTTAAACTGATATCCCTAGGTGATTCTAAATTCTGTTAAGCTGACAGTGCAGTTAAAGCTAACCAGCTGCAGGTAGCATGATGATAATGATGCTCTTTCTGAGATCCTAAGAGCGAAGATTTGAAGCAACACTTACTCTGTTTTCTGCTAACAAAGGAACTTCCAGTGTACAAAGAAAGTCAGTGATCAGTGATTACAGTTACAGAATATGGAAGAGCTATGTATGGCAGCCTCTGGGGATTATGAGCATTACACAAAATAGTATCTCAAAGACCATAGCACAGGGTCCAGATGAGTCTCAGCCAAGCCTCATACTCACTAAGAAAAAGTCTTATCAGTGACTTTCTGGTGACACATTATCCCTAAATATTTTAATTTCGAGAAAAAGGAAGTGTGTTTTTGCTTTGGGATTCCATCAAAGATGTCGAAATTTCTCTAAGACGACCACTGTTAGCATAGATAGCTACAGAAACAGTCTTTGTTGCTGTACAATTCTCCATCTCATTCCTACTTACCATCCATTTCCCTTCTTGTTCCTTGAATCCAATTTGTCTTAGCTTGCATTCTCTCCATTTTCTTGGTATTCTTCTTATCTCACCATGTGATGTATTATTCAAATGCCCAACTCCTTTTATTGCTAATTATATATTAACCAGGTTCTGACTTCATTCTTCTCTGTATTGAATCCTGGTCGAGGCATGACACTGACAGAAAAGATTCCTAGAGCTCAGAGGAAATTTTGTCAAATGACAGTTCTCTTTTAGGGCTGTTAGTCTTAATGGAATATTTGATAAGATGGTAATAACCCCTGAGATCCTTTTATAGCAAACCCAGGGGCGATATACATATATATTTTTTAACAGTCCCAATGACTTTTATTTATTCATTTAAGTTTTCGGTGAGGTCATTTCTTGAAGTCATTTCACAATGACAATTTCTTCAAACACGTTAAACATGCATGATCCAAATGCTCTCCCTCCTGTCAATTACACCACTTGATATGTACAGAAAATCATTCTCCAGCCTTCTGATTCAGTTGCAGTCTGATTGTCATTACCTTGTTTCTCTTTTACAAGTGAGGACTTACTGGCTATATTTTTGGAATTATGCTCTATTAGATTTTAGAGTCAGCATTTTGTTTTCTCAAGCACATATTCTTGCCTATGTGTTATCTACTTATGTTCTCTATTTTAAAATCCCTTCTCCAGATAATTTCTCCATGCTTTCCTGTACCCAGTGGTTAAAATCTAAGTGTTTCCTTTAGGAATGAAAATGTTGATTGCCCTTGTGAATTTTATATTGAAATATAGTGCTATGTAGTTTCAAACATAAGGTCCAATTAACAATATGAATGAGTAGGCAATACACACATTTTGAGGGTCGTAATAATGATAAGTGTTAACATTTATTGAGTCCTTTACTGTTCCAAACACCTTGCAAAGTGCTTTGCAAAGGAATTCTAATTTAATTCTGGCAGTAATCATATAAAGAAGCAACAACTAATGTCCTCAGGTTTGCAAATGTTGATGCTAAGGGTTAGAAAGGCTGGGCAATATTGCTCAAGGTCATACAGAAATATGTAGCAGTGCTCATAATAATAACAAAAATATTACAGAAACAGACTTATCTAAAAGTCTGTGCCCCTTTAATCACTGTGCTGGATGATTTTGGCCAAAGTGTACTATTTTGCATCTGGACATTGCCATGGCCAAACAGAAAATGCCATTGCATCTCAGATGCAATCCCCCTGAGTATTCACTTTCATTGTGAGGCCTCCATTAGGCCTCCATTGTTCCAGATTCCATTTATGCTACATGGATGAAGCTAACAGTCAACCTGTTTCATTACACCATCAACCTTAATTAATACATTTAGAATAATGGCTTGGAATTTATTTAACCAAAATAATAACTTCATTTAGCATAACGACTTGGTGCATAGGTGGCAATGTGCGTTACAACATTCCTGCTGCTGTTTCCAGAACATTTACCTTGTAGCTAATGGGAAATCACCTTTGTGATACTGTGACACCTGTTAATGTCTTGTTTCACCTCTGAGGCCTGATCTCTTTATGTGAAGTTAGGCAGCCATTGTCACTTAAATGGGGACCAAGTGAATTATTAATTATTTCAATAGCATTCACATAGTTGCTCTGTTATGAAGTTTTGTGATGCTATAGTTAGAGATTCATAAAGCACATCCCTCCTAACCTTAACAAATGGTTTGAGAAGCCAAATGATCAGCATTGGCTATGAGGTAATCCAGTCAGGACTTGGATGTTTTTTCATTAACATTTACCCTTTTGTACTACTAACATTTCTATTTCCAGGGTCAATATGAGCTGTTAGGCAGTAGCAGAAAAATTGTCAGTTCATTTATTCTGTATCTTAATATCTTTCCTTATGTCTAGTCAGTATAATAATGATTCCCAACAACTCTGTCTTCTCAGTGAGGTGAATCAGCTTAAATAATCAATGTTTCAACTATGTTGGAATGCTATTGGAGATGGTTAGCTGATCACGATCTGTATTCTCCTTCATCGAAAAATAATAAACAGGTACTGGGAACATGGTTGCTAAATTGAAAATACTATCCTTGGTATTAGAAAGTCAGTAGACATGACTGTGAATGTGTTGTCCTTGAGACTTTGGTTACTTTGGTGCTTCTTCATGTTCTGTCTGCTTTCTTCTCACTAGAAAATCAAGGTTCTGCCCACAGACTATTGTCTACCAGGTAGATAAAAATAGGATACTATGAACAAGCTGCCCAGTCAAAGAGAAAGGTAAGGATATGATGCAAAGGACAGAGTTGTCTAGCAACTTTTATTACTTAGCACTGTTACTGAAGTATTAGCAAGCCTCTAGTTTTTAGGCTTTTCATTTTGATAGTTGCTTAGTCTTAGGTTAAATTATGATTACGATGACTTCAACCATTCTACACAGTTAAACCAAATCTAAGTGAGGTTTATGGTATGAAATATTGTGAGAAAGAAACCTACTTGACTATTTACATCTATTGTATTGCTAGTTCTTCAACCTAGAACTAACCTTAATACTTGTATGTAATTAAAATGATATAAAAGCAGATTGGGAAAAAGTAAAATTAAAAAATGGATTTTTTCCATGCATGGAATTCTTATGAATATATTAAGTGAAACTACAGGGATGTCATTAGGATAGAAAAAGATGTACTATCTGATTTTAAATTCTGCAAACCACTTAAAAATAAAGCTTGACATTGATGTAATTCATGGTATAGTTAGCAAAACATAAAATGCATTCTGTTGCACCAATGTGAACCATTGATTTCCTTCATATGGACCATAGTTTCACCTAGTTAAAAAAGAAAATATATTAACACCATTTTGCCTTGGAAATTATGCAACTCCTCACAAGGTTATTGAAATGATATTTGAGGAGCAATGACTGTATATTAAATTTTTGTTAATTGTGTTCACTTCTAATATTATGTGTGGTTTATGTTCAATGAAATGACCTTGCCAGTTTAGTAGAACTTTAATAACTATGGTAAACCAAATCATCAACATTGAACATTGCCATCAAAGCTTTCAATTATTGCAAAATATTTTGTTATTGAGTAGGTGAAGAATAACTCTTATCTGTGCTCATTTGTCCTGATAATAAGTGTTAGTAGGGAACATGTATAAGCACGTTGGAATAGCTTATAAAATCAGAACAAACTATATAAAAAGGATAATTAACAAAAAATTCCTTTTCTTGGGAGAAACATATTATTCAACATTTATGATTTATTAAATCTAAATGCTCGTGACACTAGCACTGCATATTTTCCTTTTGGTTTGTCAATTATTTATTACCAGGAAATGTCAGCACTCCAGTAGTTTAAGTGGAAGCAATATTAAAAGGTAGTGAATATGAAGTTGGGAAGGGGGTGCAGTGTCAGAACTCTGAGTCCTTTCCACATTTACCATGCTCAGTTTAAATGGACAAATGAAGTACACGAAAGTACGTATAAGTTAACACAAAAGCAAGAGTGAAGCAAGACTGGACAAAAATATAAATTGAGCACTATGAACAAAAATTAAAACCACTGTGAATCTCATCATTCTATATAGCCTGATGTATTCATACTACCTTCTCAGTCGATACAGAATTGCTTAGATGACTAGAAATCATTTTGGATGAGCAAATAAAGAGCATTCTTGTTTGAACTCATCATCATGCAATTGAGACAGGCTTATACCCATGTATAGATGTAAGTTTTGGAATAGGAGCCATATAATTATGAAATTCCAGGAATATTCCATGGATAATGATATTCTTGTTATGTAAATCTCAATGTTAAACTACTATATGCAGTGTAAATGTATGCACAATTGTCCAAAATGTACAAACCATTTATTATAGAAGTATCTAGAAGCAAGGACAATTCACCTTGGGAATTACTATTTTACTTAAACATATAATGCAAAATATAAATTTGAGAAATTCATATTCTCTTCACATTGGCAGATTTAGGAATTTAATTATTTTGATCATACCCTCCCTATTTTATCAAATTTGTTCCTAGTATGTATTTTCATGTTAATATTAACATTTCAATGTCTTATGTGCTATAGCAATTCTTTACAATAGGTTTCAAAAACTATGTCCAAGGCAATTATTTTTTCCAACAGAACGTTTTGCAGTCAATGCTCCGACCTTAGGACAGTTGGCTATGAAGGTCAGAAGAGACAGTTGCCCTTATGATCTTTAATTGAATTAGTATAATGACTTTCCTGGCAATCAGTCCTTATGTGTGTCCTCATATATCACTTTTCCTGTGACCATCCCTGACTGCAATGCTCCATTTCCCTCCTAGCTTGCAGGCATGCCTGTCTCAATATCCATCTGACTGCATAGTGATGATAATTATCATTTCTTTTTTGACTCAGCTAATTGTGTTTGTAGCGTTCTTCCTTCCTCTGTGGAAACTCCTTCATATGGTGTTTAACAAGAGATCATATAATAAGAAACAAATTGTTTCTCACAAGACTTATTTGCCTTTTTACTTTATGCTTTGTTAGCTGAGATTTTACTAGCAGGAAAAACACACATACATGTACATACCCACACATACACACATTGCAACATACACATAAAGACCCATGAGTGTGTGCTCACACACACGCATGCACATGCACATGCACATGTGCAGGTATAACTAAGTCATTCCCTCCTGCCAGAAATAAAAAATAATAGGAAGCTTTTGATTAATAGAACTTTTGTTGCATCATTATCTGAATAAATTATGATCCCTAATTGATAACTGGGGTCATATCCCATAATAGAATAGTTTTACTTATGAAAAGAAAGCTACATTTTGGCTTATCATTGATGAGACTGAGCACTGCCATGTTTTTTTGAAGGAGCAGAGAAAGTACAGAAATGAGTTTATGAGTGTGAATCTATATACAGGTTCTAAGACAAAAGACAAGAAAAGGAGAGACTTTAGAAGTAATGATTGCAGCGCTTGAGAGACTGTTCATTGCATATTCTATGTGAGATGCATCTTGACAACTGGGTGCTGGACTGTGTCCAGATAATGTCAAAGGAGAACATTTTTATAACACAAACATGACTGCTGAAGAGGAAGATTACAGTATCATATTACTGAAAACATAGAACTTTCCCATGTTAGGTACAGAAAGACACTCTATTTTCCAAAGTAAAACAACTCAAATCTCGCTTAGAATGCTATGTTGTTCTGACAAATGTTATGTCCCTTGAATTGTTAGGAGATTAGTCTCAAAGCACTTATCCTTTTCTGATGGATCTTACAACCACGCTTTCGTAATTTTCTTTGAACCTTAGGTACAGGAGCTCTGTTGTAGATGGATCACTTCAGGCTAGGCATCACCTGAATCTTCATCAGTTGTAATTTTCTCTAATGTTCTCTATCTATTGTCAAGAGAAGTATCTTTATTGAAATGTGAGCGCTATATTTATATCTGAAGATTTGTAGCCCATGCCAAACCAACTCTAGGCTCTAGCTAAAGACCTTGCATTATCTTGGCAAATTGTCCTAAACTTGGTAGTGAATATCAAGTAAAAAAATGATAGAATTTACAACCTATCTAATAATTCCAGAGTTAAAAATTCAATATACTTGTATACAGAGGGAAAGTCATAATCAAGGCAAAACTATTGACTCAACCATGAGAATTTTTAATGGAAGCTATACTGACAATATTGGTTCATAATAAGAAAAAATCTAATGAAAATTAAAATGCTATCAAATAATTAAATGGAATTTCTTATGAAGCAGCAAACCCCTTATTGCCATAAGTTCAAACCAAAGGCCAAGTAACTGTTTAAAATCATTCCATTGATCTATTCTCTCATGCATTTATAGTATAAGTATTTATTGAACTCCCACTTATGTGTCAAGGAATGTTGAGCTAGAAATATCAAAGACATATTCAACAGAAAATGTTTGTACTACTTTTGAGATTAGGTTAAGAATTGCCCATGCAAGAATTAATCAATAATGGCAGAAGTGGCCCTAAGTTTATGTACCTTAGATAATGTAATCACCCCCATTTTTATAACTAAGAGAATTTCAATCCATCTATGGACTGGGGTAAAGATCTGCCCAATGCTCTTGTCTTCTCACCTGTGGCTTCACCCAGACTCTATGCTTTTGTTCAGTAGTTACTTTTCCAGACAAATCCAGTCAGGAACATTGCTTGGTTCT
The DNA here is from genome assembly GCF_004785775.1 of Grammomys surdaster. Classification (NCBI taxonomy): domain Eukaryota; kingdom Metazoa; phylum Chordata; class Mammalia; order Rodentia; family Muridae; genus Grammomys; species Grammomys surdaster. Next base: position 3,711,871 of record NW_021620725.1, on the reverse strand, counting down.
CTGGTTTGCATGAGAAGTTGTCAGGCCTGATCTGACCTGCCTCTCCATCAGGATTATAAAGGTGACGGATAGTCAATTTCAGGAATTCATGATCCATTTTACCACAACGCTTCACCTTGCAGGTAAGTAATACAGCTGTGATAAAAATCAGCCATAATCACCACTCCTCACTCAGCCCTGCCTCAGCTGTAAATACTAGATTCATAACAAAAAAGCGAGTGGAACAAGGAAAGAGAAGTAAGATGAAGTCAAACGTGAAGGTTTATACATGGTAACCAACAGGGGCATGTCTTTATGATCTTTACCCTATCCATTTTTCTATAGAGAGACTGGAGCACTTATCACAGTCAGGAGGTTTGTCGGCAGGAGCTTGGTTCATTAATATCAATTGTAAACATTTTCTTACTTTCTTTTCTGCATTCTGGTATACATGAAATCTGAGGAGGGAAGCCTTATTTTCTGATATCCAAATATCCATATGCACACTTGTCTTAGTTAGGGTATCTATTGCTGTGACAAAACACCATGACCAAAAAGCAAGTTGGAGAGGAAAGGGTTTATTCAGGTTATACTTTCAGATCATAGTTGATTACTGGAGGAATCCAGGACAGGAACTAAAGCAGGGCTGGAACCTGGAGACAGGAGCTGATGCTGAGGTCATAGACGGGTGCTGCTTACTGGCATTTTTCCTCTGGCTTGTTCAGCTTGCCTTCTTATAGAACCCAGGACTACCAGCCCAGGGATTGCATCATCCACAACAGGCCAGGCCCACCCTCATTAATCACATTTAAAAAAAATACTCTATAGCTGGATCTCATGGAAGAATTTTTTTTTTAACTGAAGTTCCTTTCTCAGTGATGACTCTAGTTTTGTCAAGCTCACAAACAAAAACAGACAGTATAACCCATAATATATTGAATTAGGTTCAGATTTGTGATTAATGACATATTGGTTAAATATGGAGGTAATGGAGTAGTACACTTAACAAGTACTGGAACTAAAATTTATATTTTACTTGCTTGTAATCGGTTCTAGCTGTGGAAAACAAACAAACAAACAACAACAACAAAACAAACAAACAAGCAAACAAACAAAAAACAGGCTTCAGTGAATCCAGAAAGAGCTTATACTTTAGAACAGTGGTTCTAAACCTCTGGTCTTGACCCCCACAAGGATCACATATCATCTATCCTACATATCAGATATTATATTATGATTTATAACAGTATAAAATTACAGTTAGGAAGTAGCAATGAGATATTTTTAGGGTTGAGGCCACCATAGTATGAGGAACCAGATTAAACTGTTGCAGCTTTGAGAAGAATAAGAACCACTGTTCAGAAAATTGAGCTAAATAATGCATAAAATAAGAAAGCTAAATTATATAACATTTTTAGGTGATGAGAGTTAAAGAAAAAAATCACAAGGAAGAAAAGGGCATAGATATAATCAAACATGAGGTAATTTTTATTTTTTCTAAGTAAAAATAGTCCCATGAAATAGTGACACTTATTTCTTGAAGTAAGTTAGAGAACAAACCATGTAGATGTTCAGAAAGTAAAAAGTCCAAATGTCTATAGTCTAGGACATGTGAAGATTCACAAGGATCATAGTTTAGGCAAGAAGGAAGATGGGGTGATACAGCAACGGTGGTCCTGAAAGGATAGGTCTCATTCTAAGGTCTGTAGATTCTTCTAGAATACAAAACTGCTTGAGTCTTTGAATAGAATAGTAACACAATGATATTTCAGATGACATGAGTATTAAATAAGATCATGCATGTAAAAAAGTGCATAAATTATTTTGAGCAAGAGGCACAAATGATCCATTGTTTGGATTATTATCTGCATTAGAGCAATATTCTGCTGCATGCCTTCCAGCATTCTTTGTTCCACCCACTCTATATTTCTGTCTATAAGTGGACTTTCCTCCTTCCTCTGTCTTTAGAAGTCTGTTTTTCCACATCCTAACACACAGTCTATCTCCACACTTCAATCTTTATGCAGCTCACACTTTCCTTTGCATTATCACCTGCATTATGGCATCTTTCATCTTCCGGGGAAGACAAAGTGTGTTATAAATCATTTTAACAAAACCATGAGGCAGATTGGCTTGGTTGTGGAACATATTTACAAAGAGAACCAAGGTTCCAATCATAATTTTTCCAATAATCACTGTTTAACACATTAATATTATATGTTTGGCACTCAAAAAGCACAACATTCAGGTGAAGTAGAACCATTGACCTCTAGACGCATCTATTGAGACACATGATTTGTCTCAAGTCACCAAGTTAGTATGCCCTTTCCTCTGTACAGATGTATTTCCTATTAATACCCTTCATTTAAAACATCTAAATTATTTGGTGAATAATTGCTTGGAAGTCCACCTTACTTTGTAACTGTTTATTCATCTCCAGTTCATGCTGTTTAATTTTTATTAGAATGAATATATATGAAACCGATGGAACTGATGCTGAAGTAGTGAAGTGAAATTTCTCATACGTAATGTCCTTCCTTCATATAAGTTTCCAAGGCTACTATTAGGTCTTTTGCTATTCTTCTTTCTTTTATTTTTAAATAATTCTTATTGATTATTTTATTTATTTATATTTCAAATGTTATTCCCCTTTCTGGTTTCCCCTATGCAAATCTTCCATCTCTTCCCCCCACCCCATGTCTCTATGAGGGTGCTCCCCCACCCAACCACTCCTGCCACACCACCATAGCATTCCTCCTATGCTGGGCCATTGAGCCTCCTCAGGACCAAGGGTTTCCTCTCCCATTGATGCCACCTAAGGCAATCCTCTGCTACATATCCAACTGGAGCCATGGGTCCCACCTTGTGTACTCTTTGGTTGGTGGTGTAGTACCTGGGAGCTCTGGCAGGGTCCAGTTAGTTGATACTGTTGTTCTTTCTATGGGGTTGCAATTCCCTTCGGCTCCTTCAGTCCTTACCATAACTCTTTCATTGGAGTCCTTGGGCTCAGTCTGATCGTTGGCTGCAACCATCCACATCTGTGTTTGTCTGATGTTGGCAGAGCCTTTCAGGGGACATCTATACCAGGCTCCTGTTAGTAAGCCCTTCTTTCCTAAGTCTGAGAGTTACTAATCAACAAGCCCAGGCCCCTGCTCCATCTATTTATTTCAACCATGTCCTATCCATATATGATTTTATATGTGATTGGTTTCAAACTGTATTATTACCCTCTGGCAAAGTATCTCCCATTTCACTCAGGTTCTCATTTCATGTTCTTATCTGTTTTATTTGGACCTTTTCTAGTTTCTATTCCGTTCCAGTGTAATGGACTCTTTAGTTCTCCTTTTCCTCCAGGCTTTTACTATTCAGTAATACAATTACAGTGGCACAAAATGTTTAGAATTTTCTATAAAATGATACAACTGCTCAAATGCAGTGGATAATACCTATGGAGTTTTCACCCACAAAAGAGACACCTGTATCATCCCTCTACTACAAGGTTCAGAAGACATTTAAGAAGAGGATACAAAAAGATTGTAAGAGCCAACGGTTGAGAAAAACTGATGTGAGCGTCTGTTCTGGAGATAACACAACCATTATATTCATGACAGCATATAAACAGTGGTTACCTATATAAGACAAAAATCAGACAATAATCCACATGGATGGAAAGAGGAACTTGTAAGCCCCCAGGGCTAGTTGAGTAGTTATTGGCCATTGATATCTGTTGTAGTTGGAAGAGTCATTTTTCTTTAAGGGTGTGACTCCTGGAAGGTTATCCATGCTGAATTGAATAGCATCATACTTAGCATATGAGCAGAACTAACTGGACTCAGTGAGATATAATGAATGATTTTTTTAAAAAGACATAAAGCTGGGAGAATATATATAGAGAAATAACCCAGAAGGAGACAGACGGGGAGAATCATGACTGTATGTGATCAAAGTGTGTGTGTGTGTATATATATATATATATATATATATATATATATATATATATATACTTATATATGTATATATACAAATATGTATATATACATACATATATGTGTGTATGTGAACAAATATATATGTATGTAGATAAATATATGTATGTATGTACGTATGTGACCAATATCTGTGTACATGTGCATACACACACACACATATACATATATATGTAAGAGAGTTTAAGTGAATAATAAAAATACACTTAAGAATAAATAAATGAATTTCTATAAACTATAATGAGCTAAACAAATGTTATTTTACATATCTTACATTTTAATCATGAAGAAGAATTACAGGTGAAAGAAGAAAGAATGGTCTGAGATTATTCAGTCCATTTCTGGAAGATAAATGAAAGGATCATTATGAAATTTAGTTGCTGTATAGGTAGACATTCAAATGTCCAAGTAAGTTATTGTAAAGGGTGATTTTTCTAAATTGATTAAAATTTCAGTAAGACTCAAAATGCTGCACATAAACTAAAAATAGTAGTTACTGGGCACCAAAATGATCTAATGAAAACATTTGACATGAAAAAAATATAATCCAAATTGCAGATAAAATCCAAATTGGAGAGAGTTCTAATCTCTCACTGTTGATACAGAAGGAATGAATATTAGCTTTTTTGTGGTTTGTTCCAAAGGTGGTTAAGGTAGCAGTTGAAGGGATGGTATCAATGGATAGGTTATAAAATGCCTATGGAAAAGTTTTACTGACAAAATAAAAATTGCATATATTTGTTTGTGCAATTTAACATACTTAGATCCAGCAGACATTTAAAATAGCAATTTTTATGATGTAGCATTCTATTTCTGTATTTTGAAAAACCAACATTAACATGAATTAAAATACATGCATAAGACATAAGGAAGTCTGCATTTTCCACTAACAGTATTCTACAAAGCACTTCTTATATCCCTAAATAACAACATTCTGGTAAGAAAAATATAAGAATTAATTGAACTAGTAAGAATTTCTCAGAAGCTTCAATATTCTAGTGTTTATTTTGAAATCCACAAAACCATGTACTATTCTCGCTTCTCCAGCCTTGTTAATACTTGAAAGATTTAAAATTTAAAATATAAGTTAAAGCTGGCTTTCCTTAAACAAACTACATCTTCCATCCATAAAATATATAAACTCTTATGTGATATATATATATCACATAATATTCCATATATATATACATCCATATATATATGGAATGACCTTTCAGATGATGCTCCTGGCAATTTAGGGAAGATAAAAAATGGAGTTCAGTTTGGAGAATTGTTACCTTCTTTTTTTTTGTGGATCCTTTCAAAAATGATGTTAGTGTAACTTGAGTAGAAACATTGTAAATTTCAGTGTTACTCCTGGTGAGAAAAGTTGTACATATCCTAAAAGATCAAGTATACTAAAAATCATATGTATCTTAGAAAAAGAAATAAAAGTCTGGTACTTTTAAAGATAAAATGACAATTTTAGATGAAGTTACAGTTTTGGTTAGTTACATATCTAGACACAGGAGGCTGAAGGATGACTCTTATGTCACAGATATAGTTCAGTGATAAAATTTGAGATACAGTGTTGTAGAATACGAAATGAATAGTTGTCCATCCTAGAAGCAAATGTAATGTTCTTTGATGAAAATGGTTGGTAAAATGTACTTCTGGTAATTGCCCGAGATACAGCTTTGCTTTATTGATCATCGTACATCAATGTTGCCAGGAGTATGCTTCCTACAGTCTCTAGGAGAAACTGCTTTTACAATGAACTTGAACTGAACCATATTGCTTCACAAAATTGTGGGATCTGTCCTAAATGTTAAGAAAAGCAATGAGATGTTGTGCTTGATATTATCCTGTGTCGGATGGGAACTTAATTCAGATTTAATGCCATTACTCAATGTTCATTAAGTTACCAACTGTTATTTTAAGAAAAATGTCCTATGGATGTTCACCATTTACATAACAGACTTGGCCTCCTAAGTTGCACCATAAGCCTCATTCATTATGTTGATAATTGCTCTGTGGTTATTTAAAATAAGTAACTATTTCATAATTAATGAGATGATGTGGCTTTCTGGTTTGTGATACTGTCCCCACAACATATTTTATTTGCTTACAGTATTTCTTTTGTTTTCATCTCCTGAATGTTACATAGACTATAAGCTCTTGCTCTTTTTTCTGTGCAATGGGTTAATACTGCTGGGCTGTGAACTTTTATACTGTTATCTAAACTCTTAAAACTCGTGTCTGTGTCATAGGATGGGAACCTATCCATGAGAGTGGATTCTTTAATGGTGGGAGGGGAATGCACTGGGAAACTAGCTCTCTGTTTGTTTTGTAATCCTGAGCATGAATCACCTACTTTCTTCTAATGTTTTTTCTCAAAATTCAGATTAATAAACTTCCCATCTCTGCATGTTTTCTTTTTCTCTTTGTATTCGCATACTTTTTAAAATGAATGTGTACAAAATTAATTAATTAAATTGCAGCAGGGTGGCAGGGATTGCAGGAATTCCTTAAATTATATAGAGTATGTTTGGAGGCCATAGGATATCTTTTAGGAGTCAATTATCACCTTTTGCCCTATGGGTTCTTAAGATTGTCACCAAGAATCTTTATCCACTGAGCCATCTCTTCAGTTTATGAATAAATTTTTATACAACAGCAGAAAATATTGTGTGAGGAACTTGATGAAATTATGTTTAGCCTTATCTGTTAGGAGGGGACAAAAACTGAGTGAGTAGCCTTCCGGTCTCCTGGAATACTACCTAGCAGCAACAGTCATGGGAAAAGTATCTTTGTATTCTGAGATTATAGGATTAAACTGGAAGAGTATAATGCTTGGTTGTATTTATAGTATCCTGGATTATAAATTATAACAATAATGCTAATTTTTGAGGAATCATAAGATTAATGTAATGAATTACATATGTCCTTCGACTGCACTAGATGGTCTGAGATCACATTTTACACAGAGGTCAAGTGCCTTCACGTGTCCCTCACATCAAGTCACTTATGAAATAGAGACTACGCCTGATGATTCCAGAGAGTCTAAGATGCTTAAGATTGCTGTTTGCGTTGGGTGTGGAATGACTCATTATATGAATTCTGACTCTGGTTCTCTATGATTTGTATGGTTCTGAAGAGGCTGGTGAAGTATATTGAGCCCCACCTATGCATCTGTGCAATGTGTAAAGCAATACCTTCTCTGTTGAGTGGTTGAAAAGACTGTGGATAATGCAGCCAAACACAGTGGCTGGCACATTGTTCTTCCTCAGTAAATGGCAGCTGTATTAGCCTTCAGTTATTTATTAGGCAACCTATGGGGATAAAATGGTTCCTGTACAAAAATAACATGTCAGGATATGTATTTGTTGTCAATTTGTCTTAGAGCATTGCATGAGGAATTATCAGAGGATATAACACATACTACCTTGTCACCATTGTGTACCTACGGCAGGCATTTTTAATCAATCACACTGAGACCAGGCAGAGCCTCATAATCTTTCTAAAAACAGTGTTCCAGGCAGCTACTACTAGTCAATTTCTATTGACATGAAAGATGAATCCTGTTTGCCATCTAATAGCTAGGCATGGAATTGAGGCTCATAAGAGGCACAATACTTAAGGACCTGGGGACAAGGAGAAGACCTTTGAGTCAGGTGCACAAGAAACTGTGATGTAAAAATCTTCTTAGAGAACAATAACACAGGGACAGATACAGCTCTAGATCAGCCTAAGAGAACATGGAGGAAAATAGGCAGAGCACTAAGAACTTTACCAGTATGTGAGTGGTTTTCCAATCTGGATATCTTAATATCATACAAATGCTCATCCAGCAATCATACTTCAAAAACCAGTAATGGGCCAAGATATTTCTCTACTAGAAATTTACCTATGCTTGGCAACCTATCACAAAATACAATGCAGATAAAAGCACTGTGTTTCCTCAAAGGCTGTGTTCCAATGAACTTGACATTGATTAAAAGCATGAGTCTCCCCTGATTTGCCATCTCTTATTTCCAGACTCTGACATACTGTAAACCTATGTTATACCTCTGGCATGATAGTCTCTCAGAATTGGAGAGAGTTAAAGTGAGATAATCCTCCCATGTGGGCACTGGGAGGATTTGCAACATTTTTTTTCTTAGGTTTAACAAAATCTTGCTTTTTTTTTTTCTCTAAAAAGAAATCTTATATTTACTGTGAACTTGCATAAAATGAACCATGACACCAAGCATATAACAACTTTAAAAATAGTACAAATTATTAAAGAAACAAAGTTAGCTGAAAGACTAGGAAGCCTTTGCTGTTGTCATAGGTTCTAAACCTCTCAGACCTAATCAAGTAGCCTTTCATTGCATATAAACAGACAGAAGAATTTAAAGGTCATAAGCATGTCAAATGGAGAAAAAAACATTGCTTTGCTGGCTTCTCCAAACCTGGCACAGCATGTTATGGAGACACCATCATGCAGTACATCCTTGAAACCTTGGAATCTGATCAGGTAATAGTCCAGTATCATTCTAGAAGGCTTAAATACTCCCATATGGGCAGCCATAATACACTGAGTGTCTTGGTCTAATATAGTCTTTTTGCTTTAACATCTCTGTGATCTGAATGTTTGAACCGCCTTGATGGTCAGACCTAGGATGCAACGGTTATTTAATAAGGGCCCTGAAAATCCTATCAGGAGCTGGGATGGGTTGTTTTGGTTTTAATGAAACAATAAATGCACAATGCATGCTTATTGTAATAGATTTGGTTTTTATAGAGAAAGGAAGAAAGTTATAATTGTAACGATCTTAAAACACCAAAACTTCTATAGATGCTTAGGAAGAAAATGATCATATTGCCTCTCTGACAGATTTCCCACATAAGTCATTGAGAGGAGATGATTAATGACTGACAAAGTGTGAAGTAGTACTTTTTGAAACTTCTGCTTTAAAGAAGCAACATGTACTTACTGTGTCTGCAGAACAGATGTGGGGATTCTTAGGTTATTTCTAAACCTCATAGAAGAGTCCAGGTAGTGACTGATTCCTTTGATTCAAAAGTGTATCGTCCAACTTGCATAGGACTATTTTTTGTAATTAAATATTAGAGAAGATGAAAGTATTTAGCTGAGAGATGAATCAGTATGGATAGAACATTAAATATGATGAAATGATCCCAAAGTTGATTGCTATTATCTTTTTTTTTTTTTGTTACAAAGCAGAACTAGCAACTGTGGGTGGCATTTACTAAAGGAGCAAGTTTTGTGTAACAGTCAAGGAAGTATTTCCTGACCATCTATCAGACTTTTGCCAAAAAGTCACTTCGCTAATGACATATGTATTGTCAATATGCTTAAATAAATTGCCAACTAGTTTCAATTCAGAAATAGCATACAATGAAGTAGACTTAATTCAGTATTGTACGTGTTAGTATATGCAGGGAACTTGCTTCTTGTGAACAGAAGCTAAAGAAATAAGGTTGGGCCAATGCACAGAGAGAAAAAACAAGCCAAAGTGCTCATGGCCCCTTTCCAAGGTTGGTGGCCAGTGAAGGGCCTTGCTTCAGTCAGCAGAGCTGTTGCCAGCTGGCAAGGACAAGAGATTGCCTGAATAGTCCAACAGAGAAAAAAAAAGAATCTAAAAGTTCTCTTTTGTGTTATGAAAAAGGAGTGTATTTAAATGTGGAGAGTGGATTGGTAAGAAAGAGGCTAAGAGATTACCCAAAGACACACAGGACGGGGAATACTCGATAGCAGAACGGGAGGCCAACAGAGATAAGAAAGGAAGTCTCATGAAAACAATGGAAGCCTATAAAAAAGAGAAATGAGGAGAAAGGCTAATCTAGTCTTGCTCATGTAGCAGAAAGAAAAATTCAGTCTATGAGTGGAGTCAGCAGTTTCCAGTTCAGGCTGCAGTGGAGAGCTACATGTGCTGGGACATGGGTGCGCATATTTGGAAGTCTTAAATCAGGGAGAATTAGCATGTGACATGCTTTTCCATGTTTTCCTCTTTAAAGTAGTCCATTCACAGCTGTATGTATCAGACTCCTTTCAGAGATTGTTCTTCCTGACACCACTCATCCATTAGAAGCCTGTCTGTTCTGGTCCCCTCTTCCTGACAGATACACCACTGTCTCAATGGCTATTCTTATCCTGTCCTTCACAAGGGAATGTTAGCAAAGGAAGTACCATTGTCATCAGGTCCCCTCTTCATCTTATATATGCCACTTTGATAATTATTCATGTTCTCTCCTATTGATTCAGCTTCCCATGACTACAGCCAACATGAATTTTAACCATGGTTGCTTCTGAAAAACTCTGGTCTGCTTTCCTTGCCTACCTTTCCATTATACAGTATGTAAGCAAAGTAGTATGAAGAGATGTCTATAGGACTTTAGCACTATCCATCCTAGAAATGTGCCTAACATCTCTGTTAGCAATCATATATGTTTCTGCTTTTGTTGAAAGCCACTGATACTTGATCATTATATTGATGCCCTACTTTGACCTAAATCTTAAACATACACTGGCCTCACTGCCAACTTTTATCATGCTTCTTCCTGCACTTCACCATAAAGGATCCACACTATCCATTCCTGTATCTCTCTGCCTCTTTCTATGGTTTCTTGGCACCTTACAGCTTCATCAGTTAGTTCTTTAGATGAAATTCTCCCATAATAGTTCAGTTCTTTGGGTTTTTCCTCTTCCAATCAATCATTGTACAACTGGAAGACATTTTCTATCCAGACATTTTGTCCAAACCAGGCATCCAAGTCACTTACAAAAGAACTTGGGTAGTGCTTGGGGAAGAGTGGTGTTTTTATCATAGTAGCCCTAATAAACTGCTGATTCTCCCCACTGTTTTCATCTAGTTTAAATAATATACCTTACCCAAACTTTGGGTACTTTTTATTTTTACAAGAGAAACTTAGGAAAATGATATTTAGTTTAGCATTTGGAGTTTTCAGCCCTCTGTGCCACTTCAACTCTCGAACCTGACTTAATTTAAAAGTTGGAGAAAGAAAAATCACTTATAGCATTATAATGTTGAATAAAGGTTCATAAAAGCAATAATCTCCCATGAAAACAATTGTTATCATAGTTAATGTTCATTTTGTCAGAGTGTTAACCTTTCCTGACTCTGCCTTGGGCCATTAAATGCCCAACCATTTGTTATGCACCTGGGGCAAGCAATTTCATGGGAAATATTGCCAAGCTCATTTGTTAAGGAAGGCACCCAAGATGACAGTGATAAAGTCAACACACATACATACTCACATGTATCCCTAATCTACCTTCCTCAACCTCTTCCTTTAGCAACAGCTTGTACTTTTATTCAGAGAAGTTTTTTCATCCCTTGGTGTCTGTTCTTCCTTACCTAGGAGCTCTCAGTGTCAGCACCTGCCCTGTCCCTTAACATTCTCTTTTATGTCTTAAATGACATCCATGAATAAGATATTTATTAATTCCATCTGTGGTCCTCAATGACACCTGATTCCCTTAAGTGCTCAAATTATATAACTAAACAAATGAATAAAGAGTATGTCATCTGAAGGAAAGAATAAAATTTAAATATGAAAGAATAATACATGTCTAAATTCCGGAAACAGTTTTCTTGGTAAATAGACAAATTATTGTAGTAAATAACTTCTATTGTTTACTTTTTTCAGTGCTTAACACATTCAGTGTTTTAGGCATATTATCTTTTAAGCATGACAAGGTTAGTATAATATTTATTTCAATTGATGGGGAAGAAACAAAATTTGAATTGAGACTGTTGCACTCTGAACTGACCCCATCACTGCTATTACAAAAATCTATCGAACTCTATTTTCAGACCAGTAAAGAATCTTGAAAGTGACTGGATGCTATCTCACCTGTACTACTTATCAATTATACACCAGACAAGACAGAAGTTATCAGTTAGATGGTGGATAATGATAATTGTTAAACCCTCCAATTTGTTTTTGTTCATGGAGGGCAAATCTTGTCTAACTATAAGATGATTTTCAAAGTTCAACAAAGCAAAGAATCACACCTTGAATTCTAATCTAGGGCATTATAATTAAGCAAAGAACTTTGCTTATTCTCTTGCATTAAAGGTAATTTTATACTGTATTTCCAGAAACCCCAGTTGGTTCAGAATTATAAATCTCTAATTTTGGACAGGGTTTACATGACATTATAGATAGATACATCTATCTTCAATTACTATCTACCTTCAGGGAAAAACTATGACAGTGAGAGGGACATGCAGGGACATTATGTAGGTTTTGACATAATTAATTATTTCATTAATGAAATCACTGACCCTCCTTAATCAAAGGTGGAAATTCTTTCTTAAAGCATGGCTTGAAGAATCAAATGGGCGTAACAGTAGGAGGCACAAAAATTGGTTCAGAAGAGACAGGAAAAAATTTAATGAGGAAGAGATCTTCTCTCATTAAGGTTCTAATTCAGTAAAACTGTGTGCTACTTTTAATTTTCACTTCCCATCATCATTTGCACAGTAGTTAACACCACAAATTAATAACAGCTGATGAATACTGTACATAATATAGACAGGAAAATGCTAAGGGGTGATAATAGCCATGGATTGTAAGTATGTAGATAGTCAGTCCTTTGCTCATACAGACCAAGAGTAGACCAGGAGTAAATTTTATAAGAACAGAGAAAGTTTTCATTTCTCAATTAGGTATTGTATCCAACTCTCTCAGAAATTCATTGTTTTCAGACTAAGAGGATTCAATTAAAATTTCAAACCCATGGAAAACTGTGCTCCATGTTCCTCTCAAATACCCCCAATTTGATTGGAAATTTCTTTGAAGTTACATTCAAATCTCAAACTCATACTTTCCTAAACTCTAGCAAGTCGATACTTGGGGAAAGTGGGAAGTTTAGTTTATGCTGATCAACTATCTTTTTATGAATGACTGTTTACCAACATTGCCCTCCTGAGTTTAATCAGTTGGTATTTTTAGTGACAGAAACCCAATGACATCTTGATACTAATCTGATTAAATAAGCTTTCCTATGTTTGATTATTGCTATTCTATGAAAATAAAGTGTTAGAAAACAAGGCTAGAAAAAGTTGTCCTGTGTGAGGTTAAGTAAAACTGGGGGCAGGGGTATGGACTTTCTATAGTTTTAGTAACATGAACTTGCAGGATAGTCATCTAAACAACTATGATAGTGTAAGTTATTGCTCATCCATATTAAATTCTAGGAAGTGTCAAGACTGGTTGTAAGATGTATACAAATAATCTGGCCCAATATCAATTTGTAAAATCGGTCACAACATTTTATAAATTAGGACAGACTCATAGAATAAATTTAAAGTAATTTGTTCAATAAAGACAGTTTCATTCCATTATGTTACGATGAATTTTCATGAGGAGGAAAATACAGAAAGGCTTGTAGTTAGACAGTGCATAGATTTTCTTGTTGTTGTTCGGCTCCTCTAAATTCAGCCTCTGTGAGAATAGCCATGTCATATGTTAGCCAGACTAAAAAGTGTTTGCAATATTTACTTTACAGAAGGGCTACAGACTATTGTGTGCAGGGTAAGGATATAGAGAATCCTTAGTTCCCTGTCTGGGATGAAGACCTAAAGGATCTAAGAAACAGTAGTTAGCCAGTCTTAAAGTCACGTCATTGAACAGGAAGAAGTAAGAAGTCATGCCCCCCTCTTAATTCTCTTTTGCTTCATTTTACTAGCTAGTCTGGTATATTAAACTTGAACAATTTTTTCTCCTTGGGGCAGTCCAAATACAAAGTGCAAAGTCTGATGGAAAACTCAGTTCCTATGTACACACATGCAAAATAATTTCTGTCTAAATCCTTTTGTGATGACAAGAGGAGCATTGGATCACAGAGAAGAGAGACGTATCCATTAGAAACTTGATGGTTGTGGTCTATGAAAAAGAGGTGGGATATAAGTCAAAAGCTTTTGCTAGGCTCCACCACTGGCCTCAGCGATGACAGGCCAAACATCAGCACACAGACCTAAAGGCAGCACTGGATATTCATGTGTAGTTACCTGTGTCTCCCTTTCCACAGTAAAGAGGAGTTGTGATTCTTGATCTCTATGCTGGAGTTGGCAGCAATGGCTGTTTTGAGATCTGCTTTTGACTTGAGCTTATGGTTTCTGTCCTTTTGTTCTCTCTTTCTCTTTGTAACTGTCCCAGCAGCTGGATCCTTTCCATACCCTCCACATACCTCCTTCTGCTCAAAGCGCGAAACCTGGATGTACTCACCGCTTATGTCAAGCCTCCAATTGTTCTCCATCTGGTGTCAGAACTCTTGATAAAGGACTCTGAAAAGATGGAATGATTCAATACATTTTCATAAAAGTCTCTTTAAAACAACAGCTATTGTGAATCACCTCTCTCTCTCTCCCTCCGCCCCCCCCCTCTGTCTTTCCCTCCGTCCGTCCTTCCTTCCCCCCACCCCCGCCCGCCTCTCTCTCTCTTTTCCTTTACACATTCGGTTATTTAGATTCACTGCTAGAAAAACCAGGTCATGCAGCTAAAGCTATGGAAACCAGGCTTAGTTTTGCCCCACAGTGGTCAAGAGCCACTGGGATATGGTGAGGAGCTTCTTGCCAGTTGAATGATTACTTGGCATGTGGACTGATTCTCATTCCAAAATGTCTTTCCTCCCAGAAGAAAAACAAACAATGTAAAAAATAAATTCAAATACACACACGCACACACAAACACTACAAGAATTGTGACTCATATGTATAATATCAGATTATATTTTATTTATTTTATTTATTTATTTTATTATATTTTTATTATAATTTATTTATATTTATTTATATTTTATTTACATGTATCTTATTTGTATGACAAATTTGTACTTTGACTTTGATCAGAAGTTCAAAGTCATCTTTGGCTGTATTGTGAATCTGAAGGCAGCCTGGGCTGTAAAAGATTCACAGTTTAATTTTTATTCATTCCTCAAATCAATAGAAAGAAACTGAAATCTGAATTTTTGAAATTCAGAAATTTTTACATTTCTGAAATTTTTTTTTCATTTCATAAAAGTGTTTTAGGAACTGAATAAGTAGAGCCCATAGCATTAGGTCTCAGTAGATGAGAAAGCATAGAGGATATGAATATAGTAACTCAGTAAGTTAAACTGCCATCTCAACATGAATGAGTGTTTGTCTTGAGATGGGAGAACCATAGAGCCTTACTTACCCTGAACTCCTTCATGGTCAATTAAATGGAAAGAAGAAAGGATTGATCTCTCTATATAGGAGATTTATTGTGTCTCAACACAAAGAAATAGGGCAACTAATGAATGCCAAGAGTGGGAGAAAGAATTGTCTCCAGGGAGGAGCACACCAATTGGTTATCCAATACCAAATGATCAGCCCTGAAATCATACATACAAGTACCATTATATAACTTATATACCTTGGAAAAATATATTTTGGAATATATATATATATATATATATATATATATATATATATATATTGCATATGCATATGTATATATCTATATATAAATTGAAGAAGAAAATGGGCCATGAATTTGAAGGAGGGAAAGGAGAAAGAAGGGATACATGAGAGTGTTTGAAGAAAAGAAAAAGAAGGAAGTAGTGACATAATTATATTATAATCACAAAAAAGGAAAAAATGTATTCTTGTTAAAAGATTGTTATCTTTTTTCATGATACATCTTGTACTTCTATGCCATAAACTTCTAATTAGGAAATGTATATTTTTTATTTTCAGTATACACCAAAAATGTATTCTAGCTTTACAAATCAGATATCTTGGCTGTTGGTAATGTTAGATTCATGATTTATCCTTCTAAATGCTCCGTTTAAAAACACCTATTAAAAGAAAAAACAAACACCAACTCAGATGATAGTTTGATAGGCTAAAGTCCTATTCCTGTTTTAAATTCAATAGCATTACAAGGCACTGCAGCTATGGCTTCATTTACATTTCAAAGAACTTTGTAATACGAGATTTTCATACGGAACATTAACATGTACAAATGAACATTCATCATATAACATACAACCATCAAGGGAAAAACAGTAAAGCTGAATATTTAGAATTTGTCTGAGGCTAAATATGAAGGAGTTTATCTGGGCTTGAGTGGCTATTGATATTTATTGCTCTCTTTGAAACGATTCTCCCCTTCCTCCTCCTCCTCCTCCTCCTCCTCCTCCTCCTTCCCCTTCTCCTCCTCCTCCTTCTCCCCCATCTCCTCCTCCTCCTTCTCCCCATCTCCTCCTCCTCCTCTTCCTCCTCTTCCTCCTCCTCCTCCTCCTTCTCTTCCTCTCCTCTCCTTCTTCTTTAAGACTGTCTGATTTGGAGGTAGGCAGCTAACATAGTTCATTATCATGTAATTATCCACATAAGAACAGAAAGCGCAATCCTAATGAATGTAGCAATGTGTTATTTTTCAGTATCTCTAATTTGTTCTTTAACATAGTTATTTTAGTGAATTACCACCTCAAACAACAACAAAAGAATGAACATTTTTGCATCTAGAAATTAGTATGGGAAAGTTGAACTTTAATGCATCTGAACGAATATACTTTTTGTGTAAGTGAGCTCAGAATATATCAGAAAATTGTGAAGACTGGTCCGTTGCACCAAAGCATAGATGGAACTAATGCATGGTGTTCCCAGCCCCAGAACTACTTGCTTACCCACAGCAAAGATGACCATTTGTAGCAGAGTAAAGAAAGTCCTTTGCATCACCCAAAGAATCTACTGGGAAATAAATGCAAATTTATTCAACACAAACTCAGGTTCACTAATATGTTAATTAAGGGAAAGACATTTAAGAATGAAGATTGATACACCTGCATGATAGATATATAGCCATAGACATTTTTCAGAAGTCAGAGTTTGATGTATTGTGATGGTTCAGCATTTTTTTTTCTCTTCTGGAGGTCATTCCCTCTCTAGTTTATAATGTCTTTCACAAAAATAGATGTGAAAACAGAAGCAGCAATCTCCTTCAGACATCTCTGTAGATTTACTCCAGAAGACTCATTAGCACCACTATCATTGCTAGTCTCATACTGTTAGGTTAAAGATGTTGATAACATAATAACGTAAGTCCAAAATAGGAGTAATCCATACAAGGAACACTTACTAGATGTGTGTGTATGTGTGTATGTGTGTGTGTGTGTGTGTGTATGTGTGTATGTGAGTGTGAGTGTAGAACAGCAACACAGAACTGATTGATTGTGGCAAAAAACTTCTTAGTTTACTTCTAATTCTCCTCTCTACCATTACCAAGCTTGAACTAATGTTGGCTAAGTGTATACAAGCAACACAAATTAAGTAAGAAATGACTACTGTACATGTAAATTCTTCAAGAATATCTCCTTCCTTCAGGATTCAGAATTCAGTATTCAGTTTGGTTTGAAGTTATTCTTGTTGTAGTCAATTAGTCATTTTTTATTTAGATGAAGTAAACAAATTAGCTCATCAGTGTCTTTTCTACCACATGAAGTGCACACATCTTTTTTTTTTTAAACAACAGGGGCATTGTTTAGTGATATCCCTCCATCTTATATAAACTCAAATCTTGAGAAAAGGAATCAAGTTTTCTTTAGTTGTCTTTCCATAAAGACTATTCTAATGTCTGCATTAAAATGACCTTCATTAAAAATTACCAAATTAAATAGAATCATTTTTAACAGTCAGCTTTCAATATATTTTGTATGCTATTTGATAAATTTAAAATTATCTATTATAATTACCAAGGATAGATTATTTAAAGTGAAACCCTCTTAACATATTTCCATTAGAATGCCAACACTGGTGAGATGTTAACTTCTTTGGTGCAAAATAAGCATTTTGTTGTTATGGCTTTATTTTCAGTACTTTTATAGAGAAATAATGAAGCATCAATGATGAAACATAAGGATATAAGAGATTACAAGTAATTTCTAGTAATAAGTATGCTGTTTAATTTTACACTATCTGCCAGTCAGGCAGGAACAGGATATTATCAAGTTGAATAGAGTAAGTAGGTGTGGGTATACCTACTGAGGTAGCATCTCCAGATAAACCTCAGAGTAGTCGTATACCTCATTGTCTCTTAGTTGACTAACCACTGTCTCCAAACTCTTGCTTTAAAGCAAATGACCTTTCTCCAATAAGACTAATAACATACTTCCAAGTTTACACTCTATCTCTCTTCTCCATGCCCGTCGTATTCTGTAAGTCCAACCAGAGTGATTTGTTCAGACTTGAATACATCTCAAGCCAGTGATATGTATCTGTGGCTTTGGCTTTGGCACATACCATCAATAGTGGATATAAACATATCTGGATTTGTTTCAGTAAGGTTAGGTCCTGCAGCTATTTTGTGTAGTGTTCCAAAGGAATATGTACTTTATTTATGGACAGAGACAAAACGGCATTTTTTAAATCAAAATTACATGCTTACTGCTTAAATATCAGATTTTTCTATCCAGACAGTAATAGTATGAAGTTTTATTCCTAGGTTCTCATGTATTTATTGAGTTGATTTTATATATAAGAATGCCATCAGGACATATCTTGATCCTGTCCCTTATATTCTTAGGTTGATTGTCACAGTGCTGATTACAGTCAATATTAAATCCCATAGACTCTTCATGTGACAACTTCAGACTCTGAGGAGAAAACAGGGAAAAGATGTGGTCTTGCCATTCAAATAGCTTTAAAAACTTCCCTTTTGTGTAGATGATGATTTTTCTGATGATGGTCTTTTTAGAGTCCTTTTCATAGGTGTCTCAGAAACAGAAGAATCTTCAGAAAAATCACATTCAGAGTTTTATTTTGTTTCTGTGTTACCATAATCATAATGCAGTAGAAGGCCATAAATAAGACCTGGAATGTTCCACTTGGTGCTTTACAGAATAAAAGAAATAATATGTGTAATGTCCTTAGATCCATATAAATAATGGAGCTCAAACAACAAGACATTGTGAATCATAGATATGCAGGGTTTCAGTATTCTGCACTTTAACATATCTTTAATATAATATAAATTATAAACCTGCAAGTTGATGGAATGGGGCTTGGTAAATATTTCTCAGATTCTGAGACAATACTTGCAATGATAATTAGATGTTAATAATTAGGTAATAATCTTCTGTCAAGGCCTTGTTTTTAGGATCACTTATTAGATATCTCAATAGAATTATTTTTCACATTTCTCCACAGTCACAAGGCAAAAGAGCTCCTTCTACATAGTTGTTTCATTAAGCGCATGGATGATTGTAGATCTGCACTAACATTGTATATTAGACTATTCATTATCATTTGCATATAAGCTTTGTGGAACTTTTACTTCCTTATGTCCCATAACAGCTCTGGCCACAGAAATAGTTGGCTCTTAGAAGACCCTGTGGTAGAGTTGCTTAGTTTATTCTCAAAATAATAAACACTAGTGACTAATTAAGACCTGGTCACCTTCCTGACTGAAGAAGTTCTGCAAATCTGCATGTTCACTTACTAGAAGAAAAACAAGCTAAATGAATGAAAGAAAGCATGGAATGGTGATAATCTAAAAAAAAAAATCTATTGGCTTAATTTAAGCTAATACACCATTTTTAAAAATGCAACAGTGTTTGTACTTTTCACATGGATTCCTATCGGGTTCTACACGCAGCTATGTGTCTTAGTCTAAATCACTCTATGACAGAAATATTTTCTTTATTTTTTTCCCATCTATTTACACCTAGTTTTGATAGATTTCCCAGTTGTGTTTCCATTCATCTTCACCCCAGCATGGTGTCTACACTTTACTTGTGTTGCTAAGTTTGTTTCACTTATCCAACACTTCAGGACAAACTTGCCAAGCTCCTTACAGCTTTCAGGAGAAGAGGGCCCATAGAGGACATAGTATATTTTTGATAGCAGCCTGGGAGTACCCTAGTATGTGCCATTCTCTGAACAAATCAAATGGGAATAAAGCCCACAGTACCTAAGAGGCACAGTACATCTCCATCAAGTGCCCCCTTGCCCCCAACCTCTGCCTCTGTCCTTGCCCCCAGGCTACCTTATTACACACCTTACCCAAAGCTCTCTTGGCTTGCTCTTCCATTTTCCCAAGACAACTCAGATCCTGCCCAGAACTTCTCATCTGATGTCTTGCAGGTAGCTTGCTAGTTCTCCATACACAATTAAACTTTCAGGGATGTTGCAGGGATATGGAGACAAGAATTACTTATTTGCTACAGATACAAGTTTATAGGAAAAAGAACATTCTGAATGTTACTTGTCTTTAAGTCCATCAGAAAAGTTGTTTGTTTGTTTGTTTGTTTGTTTGTTTCTGGAGTTGGCTAGCATCTTCTTAACTCTTCCCTAGATCTTACCCATCCTCTTGACATGAGATGTGCTGTTATAACATTGGAATATAGAATCCTATATTCTTCAAAGTTAGAGCTGATCATTGAGTATTTAGTACTTAGTATGGCCTGATTCCTGGCAGGTGTTCATGAAAGATGTTTCAGACTGCACAGATCTCCCAGGGGCACAATGTGGAACCGTGGCTCTCCAGCCTTTTCTTGCATCCCTTTATATACTCATGCCAGGGGCTTTGAAGTGCCAGGGCTCTTGCCAGTCTTTAGAAATGGCTTCAGCCACTCATGCTTCCTTCATCTCTGACACTTTGGAATAGAATATATTAAATGTGATAAGATGCTCTAAAAATGACAGGTGGGCTGAATCTCATAAAGGAGAAAATACAGCCTAAGATTATTGTTATATCTTTCTTTTAATATAACTACTATTTCTGCCCAATTCTTTATCTATTGTAGATGCCTTTGCTGGCTCTGTAAAGCAGTGTTCTGTCCAGTGGGCATTTCTAGAGCAGCTTAGTTTTTCCTAGGAGATGAAAGGCTCCCTGAAGTTGAATATAGGAAATTTGATTTCACATACAATCGGGTGAAAAGAGGAGAGAAACAAGTCTTACCAATGACTTGTACATGCAGAAGAGGGTAAATGTTCACTGAAGAGGAATGGGTTGGCAAGCTTAAGTTCATTATCACATCCTATCTGTTACGTGTGAGAGAAAGAATGGTGTTTCATAGAACTGTATAGATTTCTGTGCTTGAGGACACCTTAGAAATCACCTAATACATTTTCCTTGTTTTATAAATGAGAAACAGAATTTGAGGAGGTTAAGTGGCATTCACAGGAGCCTGAGAAGGAGCAGGGCAAGCTAGACTCCAATTTTTCTGAGGACCACTCTAGTCTCTATGCAACATGGAGAGGGAACTCATATAAACCTTTCTCTTCAAGATGCTTTACCTTACTCTACTCTGGCTCTTTAAACTATTAGGATGTGGTAAAGACATAGTTCCATCTTCATCTTTCAAGACTGATTTTTTGGAAGAATGATTAGTGCCATAATTTTACATAACTGCTCACTTATAATATTAAAACACGTTTCCAGACAAACTCACAAAGGATTTTCTTTGTTAGATTCTGATGTTTGGTTTGTTACGGGATCTTGCTATGTAGTCTCAGTTAGAGGGGAACTTGCCCTATGGCATAGCTTGGTCTCCAACTTATGATCCTTTGTTTCTGCTTCCTGAGTCCTTGGCATACAGACAAGTTTCATCATACATAGCCAGTTTTTACACATTGCAATTAATAGAGAAAATTTATTCTCTATAGTATGCAATCCCTAATAACATTCTTCTTCTAAAATTAAGACATCTACATAAAACTGAAATTTCAAACAAATATAAAAGATGAACTACAAAGTGTAATGCTCCATTTGCCATGGCCACTGTTATTAGGGCATGTTTCTGTTGTTCGGTTTTAACTACGTTCTCAAAATATTTGCACATAAATCATCAGAACTGCTGAAAATATATACATAGATCAGTGTTCAGGATTTAAGTAGATAATAGTTATAAAATTTGATAAGAGTTCATTCAATATAAATGTTTCCATTTAACAATATAGCATAGAGTTCTTTCAATGTTATCAATCATATACTTATCCTATTTTTAAAAAAAAGCATTTAGCTGGATATATTTCATCTCTGTCCATTTAGAATAATTTATGTAAAAGATATAAGTGGTCTATTAAGATTTTCAAGAACCTGCTATTATAAGTTAGTATAATCAAGCTTGTGTGCATATATTTGTACCCATACACACACGCAAATATAGAGGAACTTTTATTAGTGATAGGGCTGGACTGAGAGGGTTAAGCACCTGTAATGTTATTAAGTAATTTGAATGTAAGATGGGAGGTGCTTGAGACTAGATGAATGAATGAATGACTTTAATTTCCAGTCACTCTGAGAGGAATGAGGGGAGACATAAACCAGGGAGACGTCACAGCAGAGAAACTTCTCTTACTTCTCAGAGCCTGGGGACTAAAGGTTCTATTTCATACCAGATATGAACATTAGATGGAATGCCAACTTGACTGATTTCAATGTGAAGGTTTCTAGTATCCTGCACATGAGATTTTTAAACTGAACATTCTCAGGCAGAGTAGGAATAACATGTCTGCACCATAGATTAGAATTTGGTTTAAAGGTGAGAGATTGATAGGTCTGGGCAGAGTTTCCATGGAAGGAGCAAGTGCAGGTTTTCTATTGTACAATAAAGTGGCTAAAGTTAACAAACATCTATTGTGTATTGAAAAATAGCTTAAGAAGTAGATGTTTATGCATCTGTATATGGTGAGAGCATTCCAAACCCATATACAAACATATTCTGCCTGAATATATATGCATAATTTATTCATTAAACAAAGATAAGATAAAAATTATAAAACATTAACATAGTTTATAATTTTTGCGTGGGCTGGGGTAGGGCAGTCGGGTACTAAGGACAAGCCCTGGGTTCAAAAAGATCTTGATTTCTTCTGTTTCAATATGAAGTGTTTGCTAAAACCTTTGCACTACTGTACTATAGAGAATAGTCTTCCCTACAAGAGAAGAATATTGTCTTCCCCCCAGCAGGGCTTCACAGTCAGGGGTAGAGATTCCGTGATCTCTGAAAAGTAAGGTGACTGATGCTAGAAAAAGTGGACATAGAGCAGGAAAGCTAGGAACATTCCCCAAAGTCTCCCGAGTGGAGGCAGCAGGACTGTCATCCACTGGCGTTTTACACGGAGACAGACTCTTATTTCTTCTCTTTCTAGCTTATTAGTTAGTAGTGCAGAACCATCAAGCAAAGAGCAGCAGCCAAAATGTGATCAATAATGTATCCCTCTGTATGTGAATCAAAGGCTCGCTGGTAAGGAAAGGAAAACACAGAGTATCTTAAATCACAGTGTGCAGCAGCGGGAACCAGACAACTCAGAGGAACCAGAGACAGAGCAGAGAAGACTGTCTGTGCAGGAGGCTTGAAGCTGAGGAGAGGGATCCAGTCATGAAAAACAATATAGCTCTTATTTTGAGAGGTTGAAGCTTCAAAGGACAAAGGTTTGGGTAGATGGGAATCATATATGTGTATATAGATCATGTATAATAACAATATCTGTCTGCTTTAGAAGAAGAGTGTCAAAGGAAGCAAGAACCCATACAGATTTTTTTCTTTTTGATATTTCAAATAGAATCCCTGCATATCGTGGATTTTTTTTTTACTGTTTCTTTAACTTCTTACATTTCTCTTCAAGTGAGAGTCCAGGATTCAGGGTTTTCACAGCTGAGTATGATCCCTAGAATCTGTAAAAAGTTCAAGATACCACCTGACTACTGTATCTGCTGTTTTCTTTCCCCCTGCCTCAGATTCAGAGAATGTTTATCTCTTGAAATTGGAAATTGGATGAATCTCCCAGATCAACTGGCAAAACATTCAAAGTTTGTGTGGAAAGTAAATGCTGAACATGCACAGGCTGGACCTACCCCCTTCCTAAACATTTATAGCAGATGTGCAGCTTGATCTTAATGTGAGTCCCCTAACAAGTGCCACAGGGGCTGTGTCTGACTCTCTTGCCTTCTAATGGTTTCTCTTATCCTAGCTTTACTGCCTGATTGAGCTTCAGTGAGAGAGGAAGTATTTAATCCCGCTGAGACTAGGTGTCCCAGAATGTAGTGGTACCCAAAGAGGGTTTATGGTTCTCCGGGGAGGAGGGGAGAAGTGGAGGGAATGATTTGCAAGGGCAGGACAGGGAGGAGATGAGGAAGGCTATGACTGGGATGTAATGTGAATAAAAATAAATTATGAAAAAGAAACATATATGTGCATGATTTGATTGGGGAAAGAGCAAGATAAAAAATAACTATTAAGTTTAAGTTATTTAGTATTATCATCAACTTTAATCTTTTAGCATCAACCTAAAACACCTGAGATGAACATTTTCATATATAAACTGAATGATTCTATTTGTGTGATGTGTTGGGTGAGTCTCAGAATATAATGGCACAGCACACATTTCACTTATGTCTAGGGTGACAAACATAAGATTATTATTGTTAACTGAAGTCCATGATCAGTGTACTCTATGTGACTGTGATGTCATGTTCTACCATGTAATCCTTAATCTTCATTATATCTGTCAAAGTCACTCTGGCAGGGCAAACCAATAAGGATCACATGTATCAGGTACAGGCTAACAATTCGTCCACAAGCTGCTGGCCAACATTTTCATATAACTGTATCTAACCACAAAGACAGGTAAGAAATGTAGACTAGTTATATTCCCAAGAAGCCAGCTGGTGGCATGTGCCACAGTAGCAGAGTTGACAACATGCCATTCCAAGATTGAACTTTGCATGCTAAGTATTTTAATTTGAATGATTGTGAGAAACAGATTACATAAGAAGATCCCCTGTAATTCTATGCTACGGAAACCAAAAATCCTGAGAATTTCTGACCTTCCCTTCCCTAGGCCAGGTCATGAAAGTCTCATGTATAAGATGCCTCTGTGCTTGTGGAAGAAATGATCACCTAATTTCCCAAGTTAATGTGCCACAGAAGAAGCTGAACAGACGGGCTTTGCTCTGTTCCTCTAGCCCCTTGCCATTCCATCATAATTGTGCCAGAATTATATTTCATCACGATAGTTTGCCACCCTTATTAAACAGCATAAAAATTCACATGTTTAACAAGTTATCTGGTTCTGTTTTCCTTTTTGAACATTTCTGTGCCATATAAAACTTATATTAAACAAATTTATATATGTTTCTCTTATTCCTTTCAGGAGTCTCAACTATAAATCTATCCTTGGAGTTTTCCACTCCTTCTATCTCTTCAATTTTTCTGCCACCTCTTTCACATAGATCCCTGAATCATGGTGGTAGAGTTGTCTCAGGATAGGTAAATAAAGACACATTGTTCCTCCTTTACACACGGGTGGAGTTTGTTACAAAGCAGAAAATATGTGAGGACAATTCCGTGATCCAAATTTAAGAAGTACTTAATGAGGAGAATTTACTAGAGGCAGAAAGAAGAAGTGGGAGGGTGGAAATGTCTAAAACCCATCATAGGCGTTCATGACAAGGTCAAAGAATAACATACCCAGAAGGATAAGAGAGTAATAGGTAGAAGCATTAACAAGAACAAAATGGGTTTTATATATGCACAAAATTTTATAAAGACATCTGTTAGTAATAGACAGTCATATTGACAAAAACATTTGAAAACAAAACAAAAAAGTTAAGGTGAATATTTTTATAATAAATGCATGCATTATATAGCCTACCATTTAGTCTTTTATAATCTGAGAAGTTAAGTAATTATTAGTAAAATTTTATCTAAGTAGAAATGATAATGTAAAACCCTGGTTCATAATCTATCCATAATCTGTGGTCAGTGCAATTCTCTGTTCTCATCAAAGGAGCTTGTTCTTGCAGAAGGAGGTAATTAGCACAGAGACTCACAAATGGAAAATGTACAGACAGTAAGAGACTTTGGAACACTGAGTCCCAAATGAGATCTGCTTATGACAACTCTACCATCACAATTCAGGGATCTATGTAAAAGAAGTGGCAGAAAGATTGAAGAGTTAGAAGGGATGGAAGCTCCCAGGAAACAGCATTTTCCAGACATAACATGGCTGATGTACTTAGGAATACACAGAGACTCTGACAACATACAAAAGACATGCAAAGTTCAAGACAATGTAAAGCCCAGCACAGAGAAGGGCAAGAGGTCACATTCTGACTCCTAAGCAAGAAGCTCTTTGTAACTGACACCTGGTATGAGTAGAAAAATTATTTTTCTTCAGTTGAGAAATGTGAATATAATAACCACATTCCATGCCAAACCTGATTCTCAATAGTTAGTCGACACAAATGGACTCCATGGGTTTTGTTTTCTCAGATTGATTAATTGATTGAGTGATTTATTTTGTGTGTGTGTGTGTGTGTGTATTATCAAGCATATATTTCTAAATGTTAAATGGAATTCACACATAGATACTTTTGTTTTGTTTTTGATTTTAAGAGAGTGAAAAACATGAAATCCAGT
Source organism: Grammomys surdaster (assembly GCF_004785775.1). Lineage (NCBI taxonomy): Eukaryota > Metazoa > Chordata > Mammalia > Rodentia > Muridae > Grammomys > Grammomys surdaster. Next base: position 3,685,501 of record NW_021620725.1, on the reverse strand, counting down.
AGGAGATCTTGGAGGAGCTGCTGGAGGGAAAATGATATGATCAAAATATATTATATAAACATTTTGAAAAATAGAAAAAAGTGAAAATACATTATGATTCCATCTTTGAACGTCTTAGTGGTTTATCAGCTTGTTTGGTTTTTCTTAACTCAATTTTCTTTATTATTCACTTTTCAAGGGACTAGATTTTATCAAAGCTTTTTGATGCTCTTTTCTGTTATTCTACAATGCAATAAATGTTGGCTTTACTGGGGTCATCAGAAAGACTCTTCTTGCTACATCATGTGAGTAGACTTACTCTAGCTCCAAAGCATTGATTTTCAGCCTTTCCTGTCTACAGTTTGGAGTAGGGTCATCGTTTACATCAGACATGTGCCAGGAGGCACTGACATTGTAGAAATCAGATATAGATTTGTCACACTGTCTGAGATCTCAAGATCAGGCCGTTGGACAAACTCTGTCATTCTTAGCCAACCCCATTTTCAGGAATTTCTTCATCTTATTTTCATCTATTCTTCAGTCTCCATATCAGATCCAGTCCTTTGCTTTTTATCTTTAACATCAGGACCATAACAGCAGGTGAATGTACCTAGAATAACAACTGTGCTGTACAACAGCTGCCTGGGGCCTGGTTGCTGCCTTCATTAACACCTTACAGCCTGTGGGATGCAGCTACAGCTTTGATACCTGGTCTTTTTCAAGCCATCCGCCCTCCTCCCACCTGGTCCTTGTTAGTCCCCACTGTGTCCTCCTGAAGTCAGCAGCACAGTCAGCAGCACAGGCACATGGCAGTGGGAAGATTATACTTATGTTTCTTTCCTTTACATGTTTTCCTTTCTTCACACTGACTTGCATTGATAACTGTAGGAAATTTGTCCGAGACTTCCTAGTTTGTTTTCTCAATAATAAATATGTGTTGGTGAAAATTGGACTTAAATTATATAAAGTACTTGGCATATGATGAGCCTTTAATGAATGGATCTATATTGTTTTACATGACAAATATTATTATGTCGTACTAATTAATGTACTGGGACTATGGAGACTGGGGTTAAGATGGAGAAGCAGATGCTAGGGAGTTGTAAATCCACCAAGGTTTAATAAAACACTGTCTGTACATTTGCACCTCAAAATGATCATCCATATTTAACTAGCCTATTATTGTGAGACTTACTTTCACTAGACAGTCATTAAAGTATTTATTAAATGCTGATCAAGCCAGTAAGAAATAGTAATTTTAAAAGATATAACCCAAAAGATTAAAATAGTATTCTCAGTCCAAGTTGTATTTAAACTTTAGCATAGGAAACAACTAGTCTTATTGTTTTAAAAGAAATACATTTTTCTAGTGAATATGGGGATTTTTCACATCCACTATACTCAGACATGAGAATAGGGTGACAGTCATCAAAATCAATATAGCTGTAGCTCAACAAATGGAGAGTACCTTTCATTAATAAGGAAGAGGGGAAAGGTCTAGATTAATTCTGGAAAGATCAGACAATTTTTTTAGTTTTTAACTGTATTAGGATCCCTTTATATATCCATAAAATATTTTCTTTACAAAGTATTCTACTGGTCAAGATTTCTTTATCACTTTTCCAGCTGATTTTCAGATCAGAAAAAAAGTAGGACTCCTTAGTGGAACAAATAAGAAAAATAGCCTTAGCACCCTGTTGAGGGCCCGGATTTCTGGGAACACATAGAGTGCTCAGGCCCAGTGCACCATACAATGATGCATCATGAAGTTGATTTTAAAACACAAACCCCATGTCCCCCCTCTTTCTACAGTATCACTGCCTATGCTCAGTCATTCAAACATCATCTTATCCTCATCAATAGAGAAAAAATACATCATTTTTTAACACAGTGAGACTAGAACAACAGTGTAAAATGTCTTAGTTTGAGACTGAATAGTATCCTTCGAGAACAAAATTCGCATGTGGCAAAGAGATGCCTAATTCAACTGGGTCTCATATGTGAGAGCCCTTGAGCTACAATATTTGGAATTGTTTTAAATAACTCGCAAGAATTTTGATGGACAATTAACGTTACCTTAGCCATGTAGCAATGTGGAGGCTGCCAATAAGCGGGTTATGAGACTGTGTCTGTTTTAGTAGCAGGCCTGGAGGCAGAGATGACCTGAATAATGAATCTTAAGGCCAGCACTGTGTGTAGAACTTTTCTGATGCTTGAAATCTTTTCCTTCCACTCACCAAAGGTCCTGATAAAATTTGATCCATCCTTGAAATCCGCCACTTGCTTTCTGGCCATATAGTTATTACTATGTCCTCTACTGTAGCACTGTATTTAATCCTGTCTTTCAGGCACTATAATGGGTTGCATACATGCTTGTTTCTCCCACTGGATTGAGAAGTTCAAATGAAGGCTTTTTGGGGATAGCAGGGACCTTGTATTTTGTTCCATGCACTGCTAAACATAGTCATGGTAGAATGGATATTTGTCTAGTATTTAAATCGGAGATTTTTCTCCCCCTCGAAACCAAAGCTATAAAGAATGATTACAATATTGGAAAGCACTGGTCCTTCTAAACAAAGATTTGCCTCAATATCTAGGGACGTTTAGTTTTCATTCTGTTTTCTACCATAGCCCTTCAAGCCCTTGCTTGTCTAAAAGAAACTGGAATCCTGGTCTGATTATCTGAGCATCACTGAGAGCTACAAGGGGCTGCTTTTAACAGTGGTTTTCCCAATTAATTAGTAAACAAATGAAATTTTTCTCAGAAAATTGTCTTTCACAATATATTCCTACAAAGACAATTTTAAAATTTGACAGATCATTAGGCTTTGTTTCCCTAGCAAAAACACATTTTACAGTGTGTGTGTGTGTGTGTGTGTGTGTGTGTGTGTGTGTGTTTTATGTAGTCAATACTAACTATAATACTTTGCCTTATTTAGAAAAAAGTGAGTTAACACTCTATGGTCTTCCTGGAGGTCACTTGAGAAAATTAAATATCCTTTCTGTTGCAGGATGCATAGTAAAATCATTTAAAATAAAGTTTCAGCTCAGTTACAACTGCATAGAATAATTTTTATCATTTTTTCACTATTGCTTTGCTTTCCTGCATTTTTAATTTTTAGTGCCAATGTTTATTTGGATGTTTCTCCTTCTTTGTACAACTTTATCATTTATCATCTTAAGTGCCTGCAGTTCATGGCTTAGTATACTATACCATCTATATGATATATTTCTTAGACATAGGATAGGACTTGGTAATCCTCCCTCTATGTTTCCTCTAAGTGGCTTATTGATGCGTGAAATGGCAAAATGGAAGATTTGTTCCTCTGGCTTAAGACTTGGGTTCTTATTAAAAGAGACTCAGAAGAAATAGAACATTTCTTGTTTAAAATAGCTATTAAATGTTGAACATGACAAGAAGACATACAGCTCTTTAAAGATATAATTCTAATGGTTAAAACAATGTTTTTAGAACCTGTTTCATTTCAGGTTATTTGTAATTCCACAAATCTGCCAGATGTGGGTATGTCACATACAGCAGTTTCCATTTTCTTTTACATTTATTTTTATACTTCTCCTAAATCCCTATTGTTCGCTTCTTGAAGACAGGAGCTATTCCTTTTTCATCCATGTTTACAATTTCCAGCTCCTTAACCTATCTACTAATCTGAGTATCTCTTTCAGGTGGAAAAGTCCTTGTTTATAAACAGTGATGTGCACAACTCCATTGGGTCATTTTTCTCATTTCTTGGTGCAAAATCATGGACCAGTTGCAACATACAATGTGACGAGGTTGTAGCTTATACTTGAGTCATAAGGATTAAGGGAAGTTGTTACCATGAATGTCTTGCTACATCACAGTATTTTGACTTTTGGTGGGTTTGATAATAATCAAATAGAATCAAATCATGTAGAATCAACGCAAATAATATCTCTATTAGGACTTCTGTTGACTTAAATGCTTTCAAAATTGCATGCCAACATATCTTATACAACCTGTGGAATGAAGTCACATCTTATGCTGGAAGATAGTTAAGGATCAGCAATCTGAGCTGTGTTGTTCTTGCTTTATGTCTACCAATAGCCCTCATCTCCATACACTGGTATAATGTCTTGAACATAGCTGTTACTCTGAAGATATGCTTTCATCCTCCTCATCTGTTCATCTTCATAACATATGAATTGGTAGAGGAACTGAGAAAATAGGCAAGGGGTCAGTCCAGCATGGTCAATGTTTAGTCTCATGGAGGGAAAAAGATGAATCTTAGGAATATTAGCAAGTATAGCAAATAGCAAGTATGGGTAGTAGATAGTACATGAAGTAAGTTCCCCAGACCTGGTGTGTTCTGAATACAAAGCCTGAGAGCTCTCCAACTCACCATACATTTCCACCACTCATGCATCAATAATAAGTTACCTACTCAGTATGTATTTCTAAAAGCCTATCCATATATTTTTTATTCTCCCTTGAATTTATACTTAGTGTGGCTTTTAATCCCATTTTTTCCAGTCTCAATATTTTGTTTTCTTTTTCCTCCTTCTGCTCATTCATCTCTTCCTTCTTCCACATTCTTTATCTCTTATCCATTCTCCCTCTCCCAATTCCATTAATGAAAGTAGATAATAACTTGTGAATTCAAGTGGAACTTCATTTCGGAAACTGCACACTCATGCTGGAACCCATTAAGCTCGATAGCGAGAAATGAGAGAAATCATAATTATCGGGCCACTAAAATACATGAAACATAAAATTTGTCAGGGAAAGTAATTGAAATTATTTGAGCAGTTGGGTCTGGTGCTGAGCAGACCCTCAGTGATAATGGAAAGGTTACAGGCGATGTTTAGCAATGCTGATGAGGTCCAAGGTGACTTCATGCCACCACAGTCAGCAAATTCATCCTCTGCTTCTAATAAGTTGCTAATCCACCTCAGGAAACTGGGTGTTTGGGGAAATGATTTGACCGTCCACATGACCACTACTAAATTCACCTGTGTGGATTTCTTTCTTGTGATACTCATGTAGTCTTATATTTTGTTAGTTATTTTGTTTGTTCACTTGTTGATTTTGCTGTCCTGTCTTTTCCTTCTGACGTTGTATAACTTATCCTCTTGCTCATTATTCTTTTCCTTTGGATTATTTTTCTCCATCCATTACCATTAATCTCAAGAGCTCCAGGACACAAGTTCCATGGGTAAGAATAGTATTATCAAGATTGATGTTTTTAGATATGCTTAGCTAGTGACGTACTGAGCAGAGTAAAAATATGTAGAAAAATATCATATTAATGATCTTAAAATACCTAAAATATCCCTGACCTCATCAACTTCATAATTTTCAGTGGTCACAGATGCATATGTAGTGTGCTTTGGGCATAGTGATTGAGGTGCAGAAACTGTCATTCAGATAGAGGATATAGTTTAAATGACTTAAACCTGTGTGTTCTAACCACGCAAATGGGGTATTTTTTATTATGTAGATATTTGGATCACTCTCAAAATTAGGTAATTCCCATCACTGTTAATAAATAGGAAGATCCAACTTATTTGGATGATTGTCTCATAACTTTATGTATCTTTCATGTCAGTTTAGTGATTTTATTTCACGCTACATTTTTCCACTTTCAAATATCTTGTTTCATATCTCCTTAATGAATACAGACGAACTAACATTAGTCTCACGCATAACTGAATGAATTGAGGCAATCTAAAACTAAATGACACAAACACTGTGTCTATACTTGGTTTACATCCTTGAAGTCACTGTACCTCAGTGGATAGTCAGCCAGATTGTACCTACACAGCATCTGGCTTGAGAGCTTATTCTCCATTTCTCTGATTTCTCACAAGAGCCAGTTTAATGTCCACTTAAACAGTTTTGCAAATGTTTTGGGAAGTAGTTCTACATGTTTCAAATTTTATTCTTTGTTTATTTTCTGTGCAGAACAAAAGTCAGTGCATTTCACTTGACTCCACCCTTTAAACTAATAATATTCTCAGACAGGCAGGTGAATTCATGATATGGAATAGCCTATTGCTCAGATATAGGAGCTAAGTTCTTCTGTCGTGGTGATTTCAGTAGTTTGTGTCAAATTATTTGAGAACATAAGCTGTCCTCCTAGACTGTCTTATGTTCAGGGTTCAAATGTTTTTCAACTTCAATATGCCTCACATTTTCATGAGTAAATAAAGATACACAGAACAATAGTATACTAGGCTTCTGTGCTGCCAGGACTATACCATATTTTGAAGTGAAAAACTCTGGACCATAGTATGTCTTTTACTAACAATACTGGTCAGTAAAGATTAGCCGTTGTTATGTTAAAGACAACAACTGAAGGTATCTAATTGCATTTTCATGCCCATTAGATATCTCTAGTCTAGTTTAAGACTAAATACAATCACTTGGGTCATTCATTTATTCATTCATTATCGAAAACTTAAATGGCTCCCTACTAAGGCTGCCTATATCTGGAAAAGAGAAGTTAACAGTCTTTTACAAGAAGTATGCCACTTTTTAGACATGCAGGCATTCACAGAAATTACTGCAATTTAGAAAGCAGGAGCTCTAATATTCATACGTTCAAAACGGAAACATAGAAGACTCACATATCTTTATTACCTGGAGCTTGTGATGGATTTTGATTGAGACTTAGATTTTAAGGAGAGAAGCATCAAGGGCCAATAAGATGACTCAGAGAATGGGGTGCTTTTTGCCAACTCTGTGGACAATTTCTGAGAACCATTTAATTAAAAGAGAAAACCATAACTAAGTTCTGCTTGTTTCTCTCTGACCTCTTTGGGCACTGTAGCATATGCATGTACAGACAACTGCCACCCATCTGGCAAATACAAAATAAACAGCTGGAATAAAAAAAATTAAAATAGGGAAGCCCTAAATCAAATCTTTGTGGCCAAGTTAAAATGTAGTTTGTAAGAAGGATGAGACAGAAGGTAGAAGAGGCATCTAGTGACTCAGACCTTGAGATTCTTAGAAGGAAAGCAGCAATTATGAGAGGGATATCAAAAATTCATGTATCAACTTGTGTATGCCTGCTAGCTATTATGAAACCATTTTTATTATTGTTTCCTGTCATAAGGACAACCTATGATCACTTTTCTAGCACTTTCTATAGCCTCATGTCAGTCACTGTGCTCAGAAAAAAAAAGGTTTTTATATTTCATTGAAAAGTAAACTTTTGATTCTAACAAGATTACCAGCAACTAGCTATAATGTTGTTGAAAATGAAGAGGTTTTATTTTCTATTAGGTTATAGGTATAAAGTTAGATGGAAACATATAAATATTTTACATCCTGCAAAGAATACAGAAATCCAAATACCACAGACCAAACACAAAATTTAATTCCAAGCTTCAGGCATTGAATTGTCATCCAGTGGTTCCTAATTGGCCAACGATAGTATTATTTCAAACCTGAAATTATCTAATTAAGATATCTGCTGAGCTGCTGTTTAATTGTTTTTCTAGTGTTTACTTTTTCCCAATTAGGCTTCATTTTGTCAGTGCTTTTCAGGCATGTGTTCTACTGGCTACTTCACTAGATGGTTTTGTGTCAACTTGACACAAACTAGAATCATGAGGAGGAAGTCTAATTTGAGAATGTGCCTTCATAATATCAGGCTGCAGGCAAGCCAGAGGACATTTTCTTAGGATATGATGTCGAAGATCCAGTAAATTTTGAGTGGGCCGCTCCTGGGCTAGTGGTCCTGGATTCTGTAAGAAAATAGGCTGAGCAAGCCAGTAAGTAACACTCTTCCATTGCCTCTGCATCAGCTTCTGCCTCTAGGACTCACCCCTGCATGAATTTCTATCTTAGTTTCCGTTTAAAGGACTATGATATATATGACAAATAATCCCTTGTCTCCTCAAGTTGTTTTAGTAATGGTGTTTTATCATAGCAATGAAAGTCCTAGTGAAGAGACTTGTCCTAAATCACCTCAGTGAGAGCCTATGAGCAGAATTAGCCACTACACTTGGAAGTGACACAGTACTTCTAACAGACATTTGAGGTTGTGAATATCCAAAGAGCCAATGACTTGACTGCATGATACCAAACAGCATAACCGTACCCTATTGTTCATGAACAAGTTGAAAATAATACATTTGTTGTATTATATGCTACAGGAAAACAACTCGCAGGTTGTGCAGTGGCAGATCTAAGGAAACTTTAAATACAGTGTAATTTTTCTCTTTTGCCTATTTTATGCCACAAGACATGTACCTAAACTAGAAGAAAATTTTAAAACACTCATTGTAACCTTTCATTCAACAGGTATTTAACATATCTCCTACAAAGATAACTTACTTCCTGGTTAGCTATTGCAAAGCTATTACTGTTGTTATTACTATTACTATTAGCCCCACTCAGCCCCTAGTTCTTTCCTCTTTTTATTTATGTTGTTTTTCTGAACTTTGCTGTTTGTTTCTCAACCATTTCCATTAACAGTTTTAGTGAATGATAACATTCCTCTCCAAGTATACTTTTATCCTGTGCCACCTAACAGGAAGAATAATAAAATATATCTTTATGTATGATCTTAAAATCGCTTCATTAGAAACTTCCATTTCACTTAAAAGCGTATTACAAGTAGTGTGCTGTCCATTCATCAATATAGTACACATATCTTGTTAGTGCCCCTATACCAACAGTATCTTTTAAATAGTCAAAATTTGGGAGAACATTTCAGTAGAATTGCTAAAATTTGATGTTGCTCAGTACCTATGTTCTCTAACAAGCATATGTATTTCTGAGCTGATTCTTTGAGCACTGGAAGGCTTTTTACACGTGGATGCTACAGGAAAAATTGCTTTTAGACAAAGTAGCTCTAACGCATTTGAGCAACAATGAGATTTCACAGGATGAAGGCTAGAACTGAGAGAGCATCAGAAAACTAATTGCTTAGAGAGGTGTCTTTGTACACACATGCACACTGTGGTAATTCATATTCCTACGATTTAGAAACAGAATCAGGAGTCCTGCTCTATAGACATTGTGTCCTCTAGCATAGTGGAAAAAAAAAAGGGGTTCCCATAGCTCAGAGTTTTTCTGAAAGGAACAAGTGTGTACCCATCACTCAAATTGTGTGGGAAATCTCTCCTGGGGAAGAGGAGCTTTATAATACCCAAAAGTCAATCATCCTTTTAACCAAAAGAGCTTCCCAGGTGTGGCCAAGGGTGCCTATTTCTTTTAGATTTTTATCCTAATGTAGCTTTATAGACATATAATTAGCCTAACAAACTGCACATTTTAGACATGAGCAAATTTTAATTATCATAGGAAAATCAAGTTAATAAATGTCACCATCATCTGAACAGATTTCCTTATCACTTTGTAATTATCTTTTTCCTTCCTTTCTCTCTCTCCAATTTCTAGAAATATCCTGGCATATTTTCTCTCAGTGTAGATTAATATAAATTTTCTTGAATCTTCTATACTGAGATCCTACAATACTTACTCTGTTTTGTTTCTGTTTGTATTGGTCATGTTTCTTTTACTCACTTATTCATCCATATTGTGGCAGGTATTTAGGACAACTCTTTGTATTGCTGGAATATTTTAATTCTGATGTTATAGCACATGCTATTTTCTACTTTGTCTATTAACACAAATTTGCATTGTTTTCAGTTTAGTTTATTTAAATAAAGTTTATATGAACATTCATATACAAGCATTTATATAAATATATCCTGTTTTTGTCTTTTTCCACAGTGGATAAATTGCTATAAAAGGAATTATCTGGGTGTGGTTATACACACCTTTAATCCCAGAATTTGCTAAGCAGAAGCAGAGATATCTCTGTGTGTTCCGGGTCTGCCTATTTTACATAGCACTCCTGGCCCGCCAGAGCAACATAATGAGACCCTATTGAAAGAGATGGGAGGGGTCATCATAGCTTAGGTTTTCATTGCTATTTGATTTTATTACTTTATGTAAGAAGGTACACTAAATGTTATGGAGAAAGTTGTCTTCAAGCTATAATGCTCAAATCTTGTTCTAAGTTGTTCTTCTATTTCCTTATAAGTTTCATAAAACAAAACAAAAACCAACTAAAACAAAACAAACCTAAACAAACAAACAAGCAAATTCCACTGGAGTTCAGGAAACACATAGCTAAGCAAAGAGTTAAATTGTTGTTCAAAATTATCCTGGGCTTACTGCTGCTTTTCCACGGACTTTTGACTGTTCTATGGATGCCAGAATAAAATCATGTTGAGGGAGCTACAGTGGCTTCTCATCAAGTGTAAATAGTTCAAAACTGGATTGTTTTACTAAAATATATAATAATCATATATGATAAAACCACATATTTGTACCAAGAAAAATAAGTCTTCAGAGATTTTTCATATACCTTTTATTTATTATTCTCAGGAGAGCATTGCTGAGAATCAGAAACTTTACATGGATCTTAATTTACAATTAAAATAATGTAGAGTTTCAAATGATATAATGATCTAGCACAGGGTTTCTCAACCCATGGGTTATGACCCCAATTGGGGTTACTTATCAGATATCTTGTATATCAGATATTTACATTAAAATTCATATCAATAGTAAAATTACAGTTATGAAGTAGCATTGAAATAATGTTTTGGTTGAGGGTCACTACAACATGACGATATTAAAGGGTCTCAGCATTAGGAAGAAGCACTCCTGGACTCTAGCAGATTTACTTACTTGGTTGTGATCTGACTGGAGTTCAGTGTCATTGTCATTGGTAACTATAAGACTGAGCATGCCATCTATGCTCTTAGGCAACTTTCTTAACCATTTGATAATATGTTCTCAGAAATATGATCATTCCTACCTGAAATTAATTCTTTGTTCTAACCTAAGATTTAGATTCCTGCCTGAAATTATTTCTTTGTTCTAACCTAATGTCAGATTCCTGACTGAAGCCCATTTCCTTGTCCTTAGTCAATGTCATATTACTGCCAAGCAGCCCATTTCCTTGTCATTGGCCCACATCAGATTCTTGCCAGGCAGCCCCAAAAACTTTCTGCCTCTCCCCAGTTTTCACAGAATTTTGTTTATTGCCTTGCTAGTTCTTTGGCAGTTTTATTTTCTTGCTTGTTCCTTGACTATTTGCATCTATTGTATTGCTAGTTCCTCAACCTAGAACTGACCTTAGTACTTCCATGTAATTAAAACGATATAAAAGCAAATAGAAGGAGGGGGAATGGAATAGGGGGTTTCTAGGGAGGGGAAATGGGGAAAGGGGATGGAATCTAAAATGTAAATAAATAAAATATACAATAAAAAAGTCACAAAAAAGAAAAACAAGAAATATGATCATTTAAGGTTTTCAATTCAAAATATTGTCCAGTCAAAAATTGTTGCATATAGGTTATATCAAGTTTCCAGAGGACCATTACATCCATATAAAAGCCTCTGAGTGCTTTTTAAGTCTAATGCACAAGCATCTCCCAAAATTGTCTGTTTCAAATCTCATTTCAGATAGAGTTGTAGAATAAAGAGGAAAGATGAAAGAAATAAAAAGAGGGAAGGAAGGAAGGAAGGAAGGAAGGAAGGAAGGGA
>NW_021620725.1:3672311-3673568 GCF_004785775.1 Grammomys surdaster | reverse complement strand
GGGGGGAGGGAGGGAGGGAGGGAGGGAGGGAGGGAGGGAGGGAGGGAGGAAGGAAGGAAGGAAAAATAATTAAGAGAGGTGAGGAAGGAAGGAAAAAATAATTAAGAGAGAGTGAGAAAGAAAGGATAGGAAGCAGAACTGAAAGGAGATATGAAAAATGGAATGAAAGGTATTGAAAAAGATAAAATGCGAATCACAGACCAGGAATTTCAAGCTGTCTCAACATGAGGTTTGCTCTGAAACAGACTATTCTTCAATTGCAAAGAAAAGCATTGAAGAGTGGAAAAGAAGCGCCTACTTTCTCTCATGCCTCTCTTCCTAGTGACAGCACACATCAGTACTTTCCTATGCCATGCTTCATGATGGTGAGGTTCAAGTCATTACCACTGGCTGATGGCCAACAGCACCATGACAGTTAAGTCCCTGGCCTAGTTCTTCTTAGAGAAGAGTTTACCAGTGTTTACTTCTGCTCCCAGTTACATTCTTCCTGGGCAGCACTTGCAGGGCTGATGGTTCTACAGTAGGTGCTCAGTCAGTTAGTTAAGGTTTTTACAAGAAAGTGCTTTGTTCTTCCCGATGGATGAGATGTGTTTCAGTAGAAAACTTTGTTTGGAAATAGTAAGGTGTCTTCACTCAGACAAAATAAAACATTGTGGCTTCTGATTTATCAACTGGTTTCATTTGGAGCCCTTATTTCAAGCCAAGATCTTTCATTTTTTCTACACCAATAGGTGGACAGATGATCCCTATGAAGTTAGTTTCAAACTCTAATCTAGCCATGTCATGGTGTCAGAAAGCAGTATCTGAAGTATCTCAAGACACATACCATAGGAGATGATCCCTCTATTCCTCACTTCTCTTTCTGTCACTTTGATAGCAGGGGCCTTGTCTCACTCAGAGGTAGACTCTTACCTCTAGCTCAGAGTGAAACCACGAGTCCGTGATTTTCTCACTGTTGTTTCAAGTTTTACTTTTAATTTCTCTAGGATAACAAAAACAAAAACATTGACATTCATAGAAATAGAAAGATCAAGCATTATTTTACTAAAAGTTTGTAATAATGGGCAAAATAATGAAATACAGCTGCAGAATGGTAAGACATATACTCTAAACTTGGCATAGTGTCTAATGCTAGCAATTTCGTTACTAGCTGTGACAGAAGCATCTGCACCATAACTTCAAATAAGCTTGGACTACCTAGTGAAGTCTGGGACAGTGTGGAGTGAGAACCATCTCAAAGTTTGAAAGAGGGGGGGG
>NW_021620725.1:3669216-3672211 GCF_004785775.1 Grammomys surdaster | reverse complement strand
AGAGAGAGAGAGAGAGAGAGAGAGAGAGAGAGAGAAAGAGAGAGAGAGAGAGAGAGAGAGAGAGAGAGAGAGAGAAAGAGAGAGAGAATAGAAGGGAGAGAGAGTACCATTGAGATTATTGCATTTCAGTATTTATTTGAACTACAGCTGTTACTTAAATTATTAAGTTCATGATAAATTTGAATCTAAAAATGTAATTACGTGAAACATGGAGATATGCATCTTTGGGTTAAAACTCAGTCAATGAGATGGTTGAGCGTAGTCCCTCTACCATCTGAAACATCTCAGAGTCAACCCTCCATTAAATTCAAGTACTTTCTCCAGAGCCAAAGAAGATGACTGGCTGAGATCCATATGTTGAGCAGTATTTGATATAACTAAGGTTGAGAACTGGAGTTGTAAGAACAAGGCTGCCTTTCATGTTCTTATCATCAATTTCTGTTTTCTAAGGGTATGGGAGTATCTATTTATTTATTTTCCAAATGCATCCTAAAGGACTTTGAATAATAAATGACTTGAAATAATTAGTACCATTTCATAATCCTCTTGAATAAAAGTGGAATTCTTCCACAAATGATTCTAATTTTGCTTCCAATAATGGGAAACAGACTAAGTAGGAAGGCAGAGTGGAGGTAGGATATGCTATTATCTTTTTTTTAATGTTCAAGGCTATTTTCAACTATTAAACTTGCATGTATTTTATTTAATGCAAAATAAACAATAACACTTCTCCCTCACCATTTTTCCATCTTAAAAAGCTCTTCTTTCCGGTTTCCATGGTAATGGTACCACATTATGGTGTTTTTTCTCTTTAAGTGGAACACTTTCATCTCACTGACTTAAAGATGAGGACCAAAAGAGCCAGAAATAATAACTTGCAAAGTAGCCTGCTAGGTAGAATAAAGGCCCTTGTTTTGTGACCAAAGGACAATAGCCTCAATGAGAGAAATTGTCCTAATTGAGACTAATGATGGGAATAACAGACTAACTGTGAGGTTTATTTTATTTTATTTTTTTCATTGTGTCTCATTTTCTGTTTTGCTTTGGAAAGAATAACAATGTCCAGAGTAACTAGGCAGTGTTTTAAACTGAAGTCATTTGTAGAAATGTAAGGGAATCTATGGAAATCAGAAAGGCAGGTAACAATTAAGGGGAAGAAAAAGAAAATCATTATGTCTCTCAGGTGAGTAACTGGAGGAATGGCAGCAGCAATGAGTGAGGTGGTGTATCTCAATATACCATTCCTGTTCATTGTTTTTAACTGTGTGAGCTTCATGGCTACTTTTCCTTTAAATATTAAAATGAGGCACGCAAAGCTGCACATACATATTTGATGGATGAAAGAAATGTTACTTTCATAACTTTAGATTGTTAGTCTAGGAATGGTTTGTTCTTTTGTTTTTCCTTCTGCATCCATTTCTCTTCTAGACCCATGAAGGATTCATATACAGTGTAGCCTCTTGACCACCATTGGTCCTACTCCTTTCTTCAAATTCAATGAGCATTGCAAGTACACATCCACAGTCTTTGTATGCTCTAAAGATACTAGTCAAATAGCATGAGATTTTAATACAACAAAAGAGAACCAGAACAATATTCAGAAAAGAATAGCACAGGGGCGGGAAACAGGAGGTAGAATTAAGCTAATCTGCAGGTGTTAACCGCAACAGGTGAAGGAATGCATGCATTTTCTTCCATTAATGTTCTAAGAAATCTACATAGAAATTATATCTTCAAAGATTGATTTACAGTGCTGTTTACTGGAACAGTATTAGAAATTGGACTGCACATACTTTCTGTGCAACCCATAGCTGAAATAGGTGTCATAAGTCCACCTTCAGGCTCCTTATTTTTGAAAACTCAAGTTTTAACAGTTGAAGGTGAAAAATCATTAAACACTTTTTAAGAAAAATGCAATGCGCACATTATAATCTTTTACTAAAAGAAAACTAATTACCTTTTTTTGTCAATGGATTTCAAGTAGTTTTTGATCAATACCTAAAGTAATGTTATACTTAATATAAATATACATGTATGCATATTTACATTTTTTTGAATTTGTTATACATTCATGTTTGTACTTCACAAAACAATATGAGTCCTTGGTTAGGTGGTATATTTTTCTTCTATCCTATTGTTTAATAAATATGAAACTCACTTTAAATGGTTTTATACTGAACTAATATGTCACGATAGTTGGTTTGGAGAACTCGGTTATTTTTAAGTGGTTGAGCAAGGTACAGAATGGATTAATTATATAAATAACTGAGAGAAGTTAGTGGAAAATCAATGCTTCAAGATAAATTAATTCAAGCAAATACAGAAACTTAGAAACAGTTCTTATTAGGAATTTAAATAGAAGACAGAATGCCTAAAAGTTAAGTATGGAATGATCTAGAAGGACATATCTTAGGTCCAGTCCCTTGCTTGTCAATTTTCTCTGTATATTTCCTGATACAAGGTAAGATTACTGACACATAAAATAATCCCTGCCATTTTACTCTGACCCACCAAAAGTCCAGAACAATGGAACCAATTAACGATGGAGTGAATCTATATTAAAGGGCAAATTAAGCTTTGCTTCCTTTAACTTGTTTTTCTCTCATATCTTGATAAAAAATTAGCAATCTTGTGAACATAGATGGTCAGGACCATTCTCTAGAAGATGAAAGTCAAAAAAGACAGGATAGGGAAGTAGAGCTAGAGATGCCCGGATGGTTCAGATGGCTCCCTGAGTTTTAAAGTGAAAGAACTGCAGATAGAAAATTTGGTCTACAATAAAAGAAAGTTTCATCTGATCTTGTATGTCCAGCATTTAAGAGGGGGATGTCAGAATTTGAAACATACCCTAGATTACATAGTGATATTTAATCTTTTGATAGAAGAGATGGTATCTTTGTTTATATTCACCACAAAAATGATTAATAAGAAGAAAAAAGAGGAGGAAGAGGAGGAGGAGGGAGGAAGAAGAGAAGAAGGAAGAAGGGAAAAGGGG
>NW_021620725.1:3634806-3669206 GCF_004785775.1 Grammomys surdaster | reverse complement strand
AAGAAGAAGAAGAAGAAGAAGAAGAAGAAGAAGAAGAAGAAGAAGAAACTGAGCTTGTTGGCTTGTTGCTGTAATCTCTATTAACATTGTAACTGTTTCTCAGACAAGATATAAGGTACATGGGAGGGAGTAAGCAGGAGAACTGCACATTAGGGATCCCTGTAAAGGGAAAATAATTAGGGACAAAAAGCTTGCTCTCCAATGTGCATCCTCCTAGAGTTTGGGGAGGGAGACTTATCTATGCATGGTATAAATTCTATTTCACAAATAAGTCTCAGAAACTAAACTTCTGACAAAGGAGATGTCTACTTTGGAAACAGTTCTTTTGCTTGATTGCATTGTTTTTCTTGTTGAGACTAGGTTTCTCTGTTTAACATCCCTGGTTGTCCTGAAACTCACTTTATAGAACAGCCTGGCCTTGAACTCAAAGAGATCTGCCTGTATCTGCTTCCAGAGTGGAGGGATTAAAGGCATGAGGTACCACACCCAGCTTGAAACAGTTTATAGTTTATAGCATGACACTGTAATGCTAATTATTAATATAAATGTATGGCAGTAAGTTAATATGGCAAGTGTTTAGATTTTTTTTAAAAAAAAATTCTAACGAGCTCCCTAATAACTACACAGATAGAGCAAGATTTATTTGATCGTGTTTTCCTGCAATACCTGGGCAGACATTGATCTATATTAATGCTCTAACCTAATCTGGCTACTTCACAGTCAAAATTCTGAGATACTGCCATTTTCGTATTGGTGTGGCTCTCTGGGCTTCAGATGTATTCCCCACGATGTCTCCTTTTGCCCTTCTTCTGGATAAGTCTGCCTTACTCTTCCCTCTCATTTCCCATCCCGTGGATGACAGAAGTCCTGCTCTCTCTTCTGCCTAGCAATTGGCTGATCAGGTTTTATTGACAAAGCAGAGAATAAATGGTAGATATTGTTTACACTAACTTGAGACAGGAGATTCTTGACATAAGGCTTATTCTTGTGTCCTGATGGAAACAAGATTTGAGGGCAGAGAAATCAGAATTTCACTATCACAAGGATAACATTCATATAGTACACAAAAACATTATGCCTACGTATCTCTTAAAAACAGATTCTTTTTGTAGGATCTAGCAAAGCATATTGCCTAAGTTATAAATCCCAGGTTTTCATTTCTCATAAGTTTATTTAAAGCTTGTTTAACTTGAAAGATCTGTAATGGAATCAAATAAGCTGACACCATGATAGAGAATTTCATTCATTCATTTGCTTATTTGTCAAGCAATAATTGAGCACCTGCGATTTTTCTGAGGGAACTGTATTAGACTTGAGGCCAAAAGATATATAATAATGAGCCTATGTCTTCACAGATGTCATGGTCTGGTAGGAGAAATAGACTTATAAATAGATAAATTACAATACAATGTGATAAGTGCTTTAATAGAGGTAATAAATGATTAATATAAATGAAAACCAAATTAAAAATATTAAGCTCCTCTCAAAAGAGGGAAAATTTGTTCATGTAAAATATTAGTATTAAAATGTATTATTCCTCAATTCCCTAAATGGTATTTCAAGATAATGTCACGCTCTTTTCTCTCCTAGCCCCATTAATTTTCATTTCTATGTCACAGGGGTAGGTGTGTGAATGCAGCACATGTACTGGTGGATTTCTTCCCTACCACTTGGTGCTAATTCCTGTAAAAATAAAATTAAAAGAATCCAAACTTAAGGGTCAGTCTTGTTCTGTATTTTCTATTATGTACTCTCGTCCTTTTCCAGACAATTAGCAGTATTCATGGGAAAAGAAAACACAGTAAGGAAAATTAATGTGGAAAGAAGGAACGAGAGAGATATTAGCAATGGTCACTCACCTTTATTGAAACCTTATTAGAGGCTGGAAGCTGCTCTAAGCCTTTTGCATGTTTTAATACCTGAAGTCCTAAGGACAACTCCATGAGGTAAATCTATTATTTCCTTTTTATTGATCAGAAACTTGAAGCACACAGAGGTTAATTAACTTGCTGTGGGGGTTCATAGAGTCAGGAAATGCAGAGCTACAAGTCCAGCTCAGGCCAGCAGACTGCATGTACATGCACATTAGTGATATTCATATTAAGTGTATATTAATAAAACAGAATAAAGCTAGCAAAAGGAACTGAAAGAATTTCTCTTTGTAATATCTTTCTCGAGACTCTAGTTTTTCTTTGTTTCTTTATTTGAAGGGAGCATTAAACTTGACTGGGATTTTCTGTAACAGTAAATTTCTACATGATGTCTTTGCTTTGGATGACACACATTGGTTAAACAAACAAAAAAACAAACAAACAAATAATCCTGTCCAGCAACATAAGCCAAACACAGTTGGGAAAATGTCTTTTGACTTTGATAATATAATTAGCTTCCAATACAAGTAGCTGAAAATGAGGTACCATTTAAAAATATGGTCATAATTCTAATCATATACAACTCTCTTTGAATTCATTGAGTCAATAGTCACAAATATTAATTAGATACATGACCCTACTATAATCGAGAGGAAACTGAGGCAACAGACAGTAAAATTTTCAGTCCATGGAGATGGCTGTCACTTTGATATGGAATAATGAAATACATGAGTCATTGATATGGAATAATGAATTACATGAGGCATAACTAATTTTTTATTTCTAATTTGAGAGATATTTCTCTCTTTAACAAGTTATCAGGAGTCCAGAATACTGGCACATCTGTTACTCTGGGAGGTTTCTCAAACCTGTATTACCAGTCATGTCTTATGCTTTTACCCTTTTGTCCAGATGTGCAAATACCCAAATACCATGGGACTATTGATCTCCTTGTTTTTCATTCAAGCAGCTTCCCTTGAAACACCATGATACCATTACCTGTGACACAACTTTAACATACATTGTATTTTAAGATTAGAAAAAAGGCTTAGAAATGTTTCAGTCACTTCTCCATCCTAACAATGGAATATGTAAAGTCACAGAATCTTCCTTCTCCATGTGCCCTCTTTTGGAATGACCTCAAGTGATTATGGTGGAACTACTTGGAGGTCTCTTTCTCTAAGACCAAATATTAGGAAGATGACTCGTAAGTAGAGGATCCTTCTAATGAGCATATTCTATCTGCTGAAAACAGTGATTTCTCTGCGGCAGAGCACTGAACTTGCATTCAAAGACCAAGGTTTGATCCTATTATGTATCTGTGTAACTTCAAGCTTCTGATTTATTTTCTGTCATTTTCAGTGTCCACATCTGTTGAGTAGGAATGGTCTTAGTTATACACTCAGACACACACACACATGCAGACACACACACACAAACACACACACACACACACACACATGATCATTAAATGTGAACACTTATTGGAGTAATAAGACGATGATGGTACTTTTATTTGCTGGAGACCTGTATATTCTCCTTGCCTTGTATTTCAAGCCCTTATTTGCCCTTCAAGATTTTACATGGCCTTTCACTTACATGGCCTTGCTCTTGCTCTCCTGATTCTTTTAGAACTAAGGATCTGAGTCCTTTCTTATGTTGGGATCTTTTGATTCCTTGGTCTTATCCCTCTAGTCATCCCAGCTAACTTTAATGACAGCATAAGCAAGCATGCCATCTATTTCCTATGCCAGAAATGATTGGGTTCCTTGTGTCTATCAACAATATTTTGTTCCATATTTCACAGTGTTCATCTTTCTCCTGGGCATTAGTGTAATCTCCTTTCCTCGGTTTTAACTACCATGAAATTATAGTTTGCATATATCTTCTCATTCTCCCTATCGCCCTGTCACCTGTCACCAAGTGTCAGGCTATCTGCTGATACTTTAATTAAATAGCCATATAACATATATCTGAAATTTATATACAAAATTAGAATAGACTGTATAATTATACATGGTACCTTTTAATTAAATACCAAGTGTATAAGCATAGCTACAGAGTGAACCCGGATTAAGAGATCTGCCTCAGTTAAATAATTGCTGATGTTGCCAGATTGGATCTTAGTAACTACTCTCCTGGCTGAAACAACCATAAAATATGGAAAGCATCATTGTATTAACCTTTCTACTTCAAGCAAATAAATCATAGCTTAGACTCTTCAGATATTTAGTCCCTTGGGCCTTTGCAATAATGATTTGGGTCCATTCTGTTACAATTCCTAAGTACACACGAATCTCATGCAAGCCTTCTTTTCTGGCAACACAAATGATTACATCAGTTTCTATCTGTCTTACACTGAGAGTTAACAAAAAGAAGAATAAGGAGGAAGAGGAGAAGGAGGAGGAGGAGGAGGAGGAGGAGGAGGAGGAGGAGGAGGAGGAGGAGGAGACAGGTTATCAATGCAAACTCATTTCTAACAACTTTGTCTTTCAAATTTACATAGTTTTGTAAGGGTGACAGTATCTTGCAATATAGTGGATCATTGTGCAAGGAGTCATACTTTTAATGTACACTATAGAAGACTGAGAGAAATCCTCCATTCTTTTGCTGGTCTCATTTAATTATTTGTGTAGCTTTTATAAAAACAAAGAGATTGAGAGAGAATTTTAACAATTTAGGAAAATGAGACTCTCTCCATCCAAATTGGCATATACCTTTGAGATTTTCTTGAAAAGATTGTTGGTTGTAAGCTGGTATGGCTAGATCCTTAGGTACTGAATCAATACTGCACGCATGCATGCATGCACAGATACAAGCACACACATACACACACAAACACACAAACACATGCCACAGCTGTATAACATACATTATACACATGCTATAATTTCTAGTTTACTCATCCTTCTTGCTTAAAACACATTTTAATTTATTAAGACATAAAAGTCAGTTATGTAAAATATATTTTGATATAGTTTTTAGACATTTCATTTACTGAAGATGTTTCAAAGTAATACTTAGTTTACTTTAGTAATGAGGACTATCTTCCACTAATGAAGGCTGTGCTCATATAAGATAAACACCAAAAAAGAAGATATTAGAATGAAAGGAAAAATATTTAAAAGAAAAATAAAACCGTCACTTATATTTTACCACAGAAATATTTTTTAAAGACAGCAAACCAATCCCATTTTCCTTTTGAGTACATAGGGAAATAAGACTGAACATTTATCTCAGAGAGATTTTTTTCCTCAACTATAAAGTGAAACACACATATGGAATTATGTTATTATAGCCTACTGTTGTTTTTGAGAGCTTGGGCAAGAGACGTCTAAACCTAAAGCAGCGACTTCCTTTCTTTAATCCAAGCACAATATTTTTATCCAATTTCTTGAATTAACAGAACAGTTTTATAAATTGTTGGCTCTTTTTCTTTTTTCTTTTCATTTCTTTTTATTTGGAGAACATTCAGTTTTGTCTACTAGTGCCTGCTCATCGGAGCATCCCTTACTTCAGAGACCTCCAGGTCTCTGGTTCTTAAGTACTACTTAGCTCCAAGCAAGCATCCTCAATGTTCTACCTCTGTCGTCCATTCTAGGTGCAGTGGCAAATCTCCTCTGGAACCATAGGCAGGTCTTTTCTCCTCTGTGACCACTAGTTTGTCATATATATTGTTATGTTTCTTCATGCGCACATCTCCTCAATTTCAGCACCTTCAGGATGGGAAACAGTCCCTCTTCTTCTCTGTGTTTACATGACATGCTTAGGAAGCGTACATGAGGGTCTCACATATTGACTCTTCTAGTATATATTTGATGAATGTATACTTTAGGGACACTTTGAACTGTCATTGTGTCATCTATTCTGATATTATTCATAAATTTCAAAGGTGTTTTTCTTTCTCTGCCAATATCTAAAGCACTGGTATGTACAGTAATGGATAGGAATAGAGACATAGACAGTTAGGAAGCAGAGATTCTATTACTTATCCTAAGAAATATTTCACCATTACACAGTGTTACATGGAGCAGGAAAATTTTTTATTTGATTTTATACTTACGATTTGATCACAGTTAACTAATTTCCGTCTCCTATCTTGTTTTTCATATTTGACCCATACTCATATGTAAGAACTAAGGACTTGATTTACCACTCTACAAATAAAAATGATAGAATCTCATTTCAATAAATAGGAATAGGCCTTTTGTTCATAAACTTTCATAATATAGCTCTCCATTCATCCTAGAATTTTATTAGAATTTAGCATTAAGTTCATTGACCCACACTTTTCTCCAAATTCTTAAAATTGGTAGTTTTGTCCCTTCTTAACCTCTGTGATTTAATACCTACTTTTAGATTCTTGCAATAAGATCTTTATAGGCCCAAAAATATGCAAATGTTTAAACTGCTCAGGTTGTAATTTGCTATAAGTTCATCTGCCAGACTTTAATTTGTTTGTTCAATGTTTATCCACCCCTTCTACTGGGTACATTTAGTTTCTGCTGTAGCTAATAGATGAAGCACAAGAGTTGCAGTCTTCCCTGTTACATTGGTTGCTAAGTCACTATCTTCCTTAAGCCATGAACCTCTCTGAATAAACTTGCAAATTGAAGCGTTTTCTCTTATCGATTTTCGGCTATTTCATGAACCTGCGGCTCATTCTCACCTTAAGCTTCCTTGGCAATGCTTACATATTTATAGCACATATAATATCTGCCTTCATCCTTCTCTCTTTTCAGTGTTTACTGCATGACTTTAGAAATATGAGCAAGTGTTTTCTTGTGCAATTGCATTAACTTAATCACATCCTTTTCTAAAAACAGTGATTAAAACTAAATTTCAGCAATTTCTCATCTTCTTTCCCTCCAATTATTCTAAACAATTCTGAGTTTGGAGGAAGGGAGACTTTAAAAGTAAATATTCTACATGAAGTTACTTCCTTAGGAAACTTGGTCTATATACAAATGCAGCTATTTATTCTGATGGTGATGGGGAAAATTGGCGAGGATACAGCCTTTTCTTTAGTTTTTACAGGGCATTGGTTCTATTCCCAAAAGCCTTGCCAGGACACCTTGAGAAATTTCATACACAGAAACAGGAACGAGCTTCCTACTGTTCTTTCACAGATTTTAAATTCTAACTTGCTGTCTTTGGTTGGTCAACATGACTAAACAGAGAAAAAATAATAATCATCTCACAGTGGATCAAACGAAAACTACTATCTTTCACTGAATTTACAGAATTCCACTCCAATACTACCTGATTCTGTCAGAAACATAAGAGAAAACTCATCCCTAAAAATACATTGCTAGGATTACTATTAGTGAATTGCTTAGGCTATCGTCAAGTCCATATTTACAATATAGGTCACTTCTGTATTATACATAGAGTGAGTTGTGAGGTTTTTGTATAACTTATAACTGATATAATCTTCCTCTAAAGAAATGATATAATTATATTGTAATCTCAAATAGTAAAGAAATAATTTTTAAAAACACACCTAACTGCTAAATCAACAAATCAAGAAACAGACACATGAACTAAAAAAAAAAAAAAGAATATTAAGAATTTTAATTGGTGACAGGCATGGCTGTCATTGAAAATGTATAGTATTCAAGCTCCATGCTATTTTGATACTAACAACATGTGGGACTCATGTATATCTTTATTATTATAGTTAGGGTTTCCAAAATTTCTAATGCATCTCTTAAATATCTAAATTTTCAACATGACTTAATCTCTGTAAAAGTCTAAAGTCTCTTAACTGTGCACTCAAATGAATAAATAAATAAATAAATAAATAAATAAAGTTTCTCATTCCAAAAAGGAGAGACAAGAGAAATCAATATCCAGTAATGTTAATAACTCAGTGTCCAATGTCTGGGAATCATTATGATATTCTGTGTTGCAAAAAGCTTAGAGAGTTGCATTTCTCTCAATCTGGCAATCATAACACATGTAGATTTTCTCCTAGTCTCAAGCTATCTCCATGCCACAGCTCCTATTGTTCTTGAAAACCATTTCATCTAATGTTCTTGGCATCTTGGATCGCTACTACAACTGGACTGTACTTTCACCACTAGCCTCTCCTTGACTCTCTTCAGGGATTCTGACCTTGTCACATGGTGCCAAACCTCAACTCTTCTCCATCACCCTTTCAATCCTGGAGATTGTAGTACAACTGTGGCTGGACATTCACCAAAGGGCATTCCTGGCCTCTCATGTACCAAGTCCCATGGTCCCATGACCCTTTCATACCCTCAAAACCAATAACTCATAGGAGACTCTTACACATAATCAAGTTTGGCTGCCAGCATGAGATACAGCTGGGCTGTCTCTGGACCACAGCTTCTATGTGCTTATCTCGAGGAAATGCAACTTAGATTTCAATACAGTGATACCTGCCTCTTAGTAATCATGGCTAATTTCTCAGCTCCATCTAACCAGCATGGATTGTCCCAGAGCAAAGATTTGCTTTTACTGCTTCTTAATTCAAAATATTAACAGTCCTGATAGAGTCTTTAAGGGTCTCTAAAACTTGCCCCTGAAACTTCCCAAGCCTCTATCATTGGTGCTGCTTTCAGGATTATCTTCTACATTCTATCATTGGTGCTGCTTTCGGGATTATCTTCTACATTCTCACAAAAGCTCATTAAGCTCCCCTCACTCAATGGCTTTTCAAATATCAAATTCTAAATACTTCTAACACACTTCTGAAAACAACATGGTCACGTTGTTATAGCAATACCCCCTGACATGCTACAAATTTCTTTTTTAGCTAAGGTGTCTATTACTGTGAGAAAATACCATAAACAAAAGAAACGTTGGGAAAAAAGGGTTATTTGAGCTTTCAATTCCACATCACAGTCCATCACTGAAAGAAGTCAGGGCAAGGATCCAGCAAGTATCTTCATGCATGAGCAAGAGACTCCCGAAGAAGCATGGTCTCTGTGGTTCTTAAATGAACACACAGGAAAAAGGGTGCATACTCACACAAGGCAGGAACCTGGAGGCAGGAGCTGATGCAGAGGCTTGGAGGAGTGCTGCTTATCAATTTGCTTCTAGACAGTTGCTCAGCCTGCCTTTTTATAACTCAGGCCCACCAGCCCAGAAGTGGTATGGCCCAAAATGATCCAAAGTCTTCCACATCACTTTAGAAAATGTGCCACAGGCTTATCTACAAGCCAGTCTCGTGTGGCCATTGTCACAATTGTGATTCCTTCTTCCCAAATGACTCTAGCTTGTATCAAAATGACTTCAAACTATTCTACACACATACTGTGTCTGCATCTTTATAAGCCACCATATATTCATCTTGTAATGAGGTAAGACTGAAATTGTGTAAGAAAAACAAAGACGAGCAAAATAAATGGACCCAAATTGTCTTTTCTTTCCATTAAAAAACCATAGTGCTACTTTCTTCCTTTTCCCGGCATCCTTTGAGCACCCTCTAGGTTCTTGCTCATCATGTCAAATGCATGTACACATGTTCCCGTGTGATAATTTAAAAAGCACACAAACTTTTCTGTTTTGGGAGCTCTCTCGCTCTCCCCTGAAGATACTTGTTGGACTTTTGCACCATCAGATGCACCATGTTGTTTTTCGACATTCTTCCTTCATTGGGTCTCGTTGAGAACTTTGCAGGGAAATTTTGCAAACTCTAGAAAGCTGCAGTGTTTGTCAGGAGGCATAAAGTCATCCTCCATACGTAGTGTTCCTTAACAATATCATTTCTCCTTATTTTCACTCATCTAGTTACATCATGCGGATTAATCACAAGGCAAAAAAGAGGCATGTTAGTTACTAATGATAAATTCTTATTTTATGTATGGATATGATGTAAACGAAGACCTTAGAATAATTTAACAAATGTTTGCAAAATATATTCCATGAGTCATGTTAAGTAAGCACAACTTATTTCCGTTTGTTGAAATGTTTTGATCCAAATACTGTATCAGTTTTGGATAACCTGTGATCCCATGTGTCTGTTCAGTATTAGGCATTTTAACAGATTTATGGCATCAAAACTTTTCTAAATTTTAGCAGTGTCTGATTCATGTGCTTTATTATTGACACAATTGTAGCCCCATTTATTTCTTCTTTGAAAAAGGTAGCACTACCCTGAAGGTTTTCATAGTTCCTTCAGTTTGAGTAGAAAGAGCTAGAGAAAAAACACAGAAAAAGAAGACAGCAGGTCATATGGCATGTCCTCTAACAACCTGGGCATACCACTATGAATGATTTTACCTGTGGTGACTCTGAGGACAGTTCTAGAAAGAGATCTCTAAAATGCTTTCACTTGGTAGAAATATTGTCAATCCACCAAGAAAATAGGGGAAAAATCATTCACCCATTTCAAACAATGCATGGCCCAATGAGTTGGCTGAGTGTGTAAAAGCACTTGCTGACAACCTGAGTTTAATCCCAGTAACTCACTGTAGAAAGTGAGAGCCCATAGGAAGAGAGAGCCAATTCCTGAAAGCGATCCTTTGACTTCCCAAACACGTCTTGACATATAAACATCTGTTTGCGTATTTCCTTTGAGCCAATTAACAAACACACACAAACCCCTCTCTCTCTCTCTCTCTCTCTCTCTCTCTCTTTCTCTTTCTCATGATCATTATTATCATCACTACCACCACTAAAATCTTTAAATTAAACATATCTTGTTAATGTGTGTGGAACATTGACATGCATGCATGTTATTCCACTTAAAGTAATGAGAGAAAAGGATGCCAACACTTGTTGCTAATTCTAGCACAGAGAGAGGCTGAGATTAAAAAAAAATACAGATATAGAGGCCAGCCCAGGACTACAAAGGATCTGAGAAGAACCCAAACAAAAGAAAGTCATTCTATGAACAAACTTTAAAATTGGCTAGAAAAGGATGAAGCTGTGTTTTCCTAATTGCTGTTTCTATTGTCAGAAGGTAACAGACCAGCTATGTGACTAAAATGAGAAGGGTTTGATTTTGTAGTTTAGGATCAAACTTTGCACAGGCACATTTGAGTTTAGACATTCAGCCTGAACCATCCAGGCTTCTGACATTGTGGGGCAACAATCTTCAGAGAAAAATCAAAGGATAAAAAATTCAGAGCAAGTGAGTGCCAGTTCATGCATTTTAATAACAGGTTTGACTGGAATACATTAGAGTGGAAGGTGAGCCTGCTGGCATAGATTAGATGGGTACTCCAGAATCAAATCGAGAGCTGTACTGTTTCCAAACCCAGGAGGCAAACAACAACTTGATCTCTTAGATCACAGCCCATTGGAAAGAAATTTCAAGTAAAAAGAGAGGACAAAGAGTATATTTCTGAAGTAGTCTCTATAAATGATAACAAAGGATGCAAATACAACTCTAAATACTAAAAATCCTTCCTGAATTGTTTCAATCCATGTTATTAATTACCTAGAGATGGGTCTTAAATGCATATACTCCCTCATTTGCTTGTATAAAAATAAGGCAAATGGAGTATACCCAAGATTAAAAGTTAGTGGGTATGTGTTCCCTGTATCATTTTAACTATACTTCACTTATGATTTATTAAGGAACCAAGCAAATAACTTCAATTTGAACAAGAATTTTATGAAATCCTTCTGAAAGGATTTCTTAAAGTCTTCTGAAAAAGGAATGCTTGTCTATCCTATGAATTCTAAAGGCACGAGGCCAATCTTAAGATTTCTCTGTGAAATATTTTAAACTTAGATTTGGAGATGCAGTGCAGATGATGTGTGCTTAAGTAAATTAATTTCTATCTGTGCTTTGCTGTACTAAATGCAGCATGATCAGATTCATGTTGATAAAGAACACTAAAAACGAGTTATGCTATTAAACTCAACATTCTATGTTATATAAGGTCAAAGTTGGTAAATTAAGCACTCTAATACCTAAGTCAGAAAATACACTATAGTGTTTTAATACCAGGCAAAAATGAACTGGGCACGTAAAAATAAATGCCATATATTATGAGGAGCATGACAGATATGTGTGAAATACGAATTTATACACATAGGAGGTCTGCAGGAACAGAGAATCACCATATTAAAAGTGTTGGAATAAAAGGGCTTGAACATACTAAATGTTCAGTTTTAATACTTCTTGAAACCATAATTCAGTATTTTCATTCTTTGACTTAAATAGTATCAATGCACAGCTGAATAAAGCCATATTAAAAGGAGAGTGTACAAGGCCATGTCATAGAACACACACCTATATATTATCTTATGTCTTTTTTTCCTTAAGAAGGATGAGCCCTCTGAAGAAAGCTCTTTTCTGTTTTTGTGTGAAACATCTGTCTCAACATCTATTATGACTGACACATGCTCACCATAGCCTATCAAACATAGCCATTGACTGCATGAATGAATCAGGTAGTACGGCTACAAGGTGAAAGCCTGGACACTATAGGCTAAGTAGTGCTCCTGGCAGGATTCTGAATTTAATGCTTGTAGAAGAATGAAACTTTCAAATTGTAGAAATATTCACTTCCAGTGGTTTAATATAATTTAATGAAAAGAGGTCCTCCCCATCATCATTTTATTCAGCTGCTTTCCCACCGAACAGATAGATGTTAAACATGTCATTTTCAAGGGAAGTCCCTTCAACCTGACCATACTAAATTATGTGGAGTGCATCTTAAGCCCTTCTTCTTTTTCTTTTTACTTTTTAAAAATTATTATTATTATTTAATCTTTTTTTACAGTACAGTCGTTATCTCCCTCCCAGTCTGCCCTTTGACATTTCCTCGTTCCATCCCTCCCGGCCCCCCCCCCCCCCCGTCTCCAAGAGGGTGTCCTCATCTCCAACCCCACTAGGCCTCCCCACTACCTGGGTCCTCACATCTTTTGAACCTTAGGTACATTTTCTCTCACTGAGGCCAGACCAGGCAAAGCTCTTCTTCATCTTGGAGAGAGACTATGTACAGCACACTCGGGTGGAGTTGTAGCCTGTTTTATGCCATTTGTTCCCGACACAAAGGTAGCCAGTGCTCTCAGACCTGTATACACAAATCTCCATAAAGAAGGGAAGCATTTCACATGTCTCTTGCCTCGGGCACCATTTTCAGCCATTGCCTTTAGTGATGACTGCACTCATAGGTTTCCAGACTGTTAATGATAGCTTGGAGCCCATAATCTTGCACTTTGGATTATTTCCCCCCAAAACTTATTACCTTACATTTGCTCACGCTGAATGAAGCTCATATGCTGAGATGCCACTTTCATGCCCACTTACCCGGACACACAGGAGCCTTCTGGATTGCTATTCCTGTCGCCTCAGCATTTCCACACTCACTAGAGCTTACTGTATGAGAATGTGGAGAATTCGCTTCATACAGCCTCATTAAATTCATTTGTTTTAATGCTGTAAGTAATTTTGGCTTCAGTGCACATGCTCTGGGTGGGGAGAGAGGGAGAGTCAAACAGGCATGTTGCACAAATATGAGTCTTCTTTGTTGAGAGGAGATTTCTGCCTCCCCTTCCCTTCACTCTATTTGTCAGAACCAACAGGCATTTCTTCAGTTAGGTATACACGCTTCTTCCCCCCTCTGGGCTCTAGGCTGCCTACTTTCTTCTGTTGGCTCACTTAGATCAAAGAATAGATACATCCCTCTAATTGAGAGTCCCTGACTTGTCTTTTCTTTCTGCCTGGATTTTTGAACTCCAGTTAAATTAAAGTGTGATTGATATAGGGGAAAGAGGCTTGACTATATTATCAAATTGTTATGGAGATCCAACTGTCACTTTCTATCTGAACACAAGAGAGGAAGATAATTGAGTGTCTGTCTGCCCGCAAAGTGGAGATTCTAATGTGTATATTATGGGTGTTTTGAAGACTGTGTATTACTTTGTACTTCATTGAATATTTTAAACTTCTGGATATTTTATGTATTTTATGTCCTTCTCTCTAGCAGTTCTGAAAGCTGCCTATCCTTTAGTGTGAACTTCATTATTTTCTGCCCACAGAGGTCTATTCTTTATTGTGCTTTTCTGAATCTTCTACATGGATGTTCTGAAACCATCCGCTAGTAGGAAATTCATATTCATATTAGCTAATCTCTGACTGAACATGTCCCTCCATTAGTGACATTTTTATAGAAGTACCCTCACAAGGATGTTTCAGAAGTTGTGATTCTCTAAGAACAACATGTTTAGCTATTACTTATCCATGGATACTTGGACCTAACTTTTTTGAATAATACAGCCAAAAACTGTTGAGCAAAAAGAGCCTGTATGCGTGCAGAAGCCCGAGGTAGAAGGTTACAGTATAGCAATGACCTCTGATGTGTTTCCTACACAGACATTTACAGACGGTTCTGCTTTAGGCTAGAGCTTTCCAAATCATATGCAGAGTTAGAAATAATCAGAAGGGCAAATTGATATCTTAGCAGAGAAGATGACTCATAAAACAAAGGTCAGTGCCACAAGAACAATATGCAATTAGCAGAGTCCACGAAGGAAGGAGAGGAGACAGGGATTGCAAGGTACATTTAGGTAAGTAAAATAAAAACAGACACATGGTCATGTTCAGTGCAAAATCTATAAGCATGAACAGTTTTAGAGAGATGGGTGATCATTTTCATAAGGATATCATAATCAGGTGCCAGAGAGGAAGCTATCAATATTATAGGGGATGAATAAAGAGAGTCACAGAGTGTCGAGCCTGGGCTTCAGTAACCTATGCTTGGATTATACATTATATCCATTAGTTCACACTCTCAAAGCAAATTATACTTAGGGTAATAATTAGGTTTATTTCAAAGGAAATCCTGAGATATCTATTTGGGTATGAACCAGTATTGAGCCAATCCATTCTTAAGTTCCATGAAAAATGGTGAGTCCATTGTGCTCAGGCCTCATATGTGAGACTTCACAGAACACTGTTGAGCAGCAGTCTACCAAGTGGTTAAGAAAGTATTTATTCACTAACACACCTCTGCTTTCTTGATGCTCTCTAGTCTTATCTTCCTTATGCTGACAGAAGAATGTTGGTATGTTCAAAAAAGGTAGAGAAGGTGCTCAGAAACAGACATTTTTCATAAACCACTGGTTTATGATTTTCAGGTCATACTAAGGAGGTTGAGATTGCAATCACGACAATATCAGCTATTAAAAAAAATGTGATTGATTCCATAAAACTATGTAGATACTCTGATGGAAGGATTGTGTTCAATACCACATGTAAAAAAATTATTTTTGGCACACTTTTATGATCTAGGTCCAATGAAGAAATTATTTCCATGTATTTCTGACTTCACTAAATAAAAGGCACAACTTTGCATTTTTTTTATTTACCTCTACAGCATCAAGCTCAGCATTTTGCTGAGATGAATTTAATACTAGAAAAATTAGTAATTTCTCCATAAGCTCCTTTTACTTTTTCTTCTAAAATCAGGGCATGTGCTATTTATGCAATACATTTTTAACTCAGTGCATCTAGCTATACTGAATTATCAATTACTGCCTAATGCTTTTAGTGTGCTTAGAGGCTTCCTTGCCCACTCTTGGAATACAGCCACCAGGATAGAGCATGACAGCTGTTCAGCAGATAGAGAAACACAACATAAAATTTTATGATGAATAGCATAACTGGCCTGTCTCCCATATAACCAGTTGCATGCCTGCCATCTCTGAGTCCCATCTAGATCACATTAGAGCTGCTCATGTCAAGAGTACACAATAATATTCTTGAGATAATTATTTCAGAAAGATTAAAAGCAATTCATAGTGTCCTTCAGTGTTCCCTATTAGAACTAGCAGTGTGAGTAACAGTCCTCCAAAGCCTAGAAGTTTGCTAGGAAACTGAATTCTCATAAAGCAGATATCTTTATTCTTTGAGCTGTCGTATGGGTGATTCAACAGGCATGCAGGTGGTTGTTTGGAGTTTAAAAATTACATGAGATATATATGAATTAGACCTTTTAAAGTTATAATAAAAACCCAAATAAAGAGCAGATGATATTCTCACAGGAGCGAAGAGCAAAGCAACCTCCGTGTTGCTGGGTTTGTATCCTGTATGCTTTATACAAATTCATACAGGAACATAATGCATATGGAACTTGAATTTAATGTCCAAGGAAGCAACTCTACCAGTGATTTTGAAGAGATATATGCACTGGAGGTTTAGAGTTCTTTTGATGCAGAATTGAGATTCTGTTGATTCAGCAGGCTAAGGTACCATTCCTCTAATTCCAGCACTACTTACTGCGGCATGTCCTACATTAGTCACCTTCCATGTCTAGGTCTGATATTTGTCTTCATAACTATAGGTTTAAAGTGCTTCCTCTAAAACTTAACATTGTAATAAAGATTACAGAGATTTATGTCTCACAAAGCTCAAAAGTTCTATGTGGAAGGACAGTGAAACTTATTCTTTGAGTACCAGACAACACTTAAGGTTCTCTTTGAGTTTTATTTCCACGTATGAATATTTCTTATAAAGTAACCAAACTCCTTGTATATAGGAGTAGGATGTGAGGGAAATAAACCTCCATAAATTGTAGCTTGTAATATTAGAGATCTCACATCTAAATGTGTAATAGGTCTAAACCCAAGTACAACTGATTTTGAGCTTTATTCTGTCTCCAGTATATTTAAAGCAAGTCATGAGGGTGTTCCAATTGCTTCGAAAAAGATAAAAGTTATTGACTGTATGTTAACAAAAAATGTGGAAAGGTTAGGATGCCTGAACACTTTTCAGAGAATCAAAGCCAGTAACACCAAGGTTAGGCAGCTCAAGCTTGAGAAAAATCCCCAAAGCCTGTCACTATTTATCCCATTAGGATCTGTGACCTTCAGCCCTCCTAGCTCTTCACCACTCACTGAGTTTTACACTAAAAACCAAAAAAGACCCAGTACTCACAAGGCATTGTCTACAAGCATGTAGGCAAGTACAGTAGCATCTACCAAGCATATCTAGTTGCTTCCCAAAGGAGGACAACTATGGAAAATGATAAAGCAAAGAGCCCATATTGGAAAGCAAATGGTGAGCCAACCTGTGAACTCTTATTCATAAAATGGTGTAAATCTGTAAATGCTAACATTTGAAGTAAATCTGTCATGAAATTTTTATTGTTTAGTAATTTGATTAGTTTGAGTAGCAAATGATGAGAACAACCTTGTTCAGTCTTAGAGCCACAGGGAGCCCTAATTGCATAAGATTATTTTTATTGAAGGAAATAGTAAGAATCATGGAGTCAAGAGTGTTCTTTGGAACAAGCCTGTGGTCAAAGCTGAGGGTGACCAGGGATGCATGGGTTCACCAGAGGCCCTGAGGCACCACTTACTGGTCAACAGTTAAAGAAAACTATTTATGTTGTTTTCACATGTAATAAATATCTCTGTTTGAATACCATCCATGGTACTTGCTTTTAGCTACCACTCTTCTGTTTACCTTGGGCTGTCCTGAGCTTTACCTTAAAGTTCCCTGTTATATTTAAGACATTACTGAAATAGTGACCTTGTTAATCTCTCTCTCTCTCTCTCTCTCTCTCTCTCTCTCTCTCTCTCTCTCTCTCTCTCTCTCTCTCTCTCTGCACAGATGATATCTAACATATGGGTTCCTAGGGCACACATCCAAGGAATATGAAGAGACTTGAGCGGTTGCTCTCTGGTTAGAGCCCTTACAGGACTTCCCTGTTTTACATTACTGAAATGACAGTAATTACAACAGTGTAACAGTGTAACAGTCCTGTATACGCTGTCATTAGAAAAACAGTCTTATATGGGATATATATATATATATATATATATATATATATATATATATATATATATATTCATGTCAGTTTTATAAATAGAACAGAGCATGACTTTTGTTTTTTATCCATATCTTAGAAAGTGGGACATGGAGGCAAAAAATATAATGAATAGAACCATGCCGGACACAAGTGTTAAAACTCAGTATCTATAAAAGAGGCAGAGGACCAGGCTTTTGGGTCTCTGTGTCTGGAGCTGAGAAGCCCTTCAGATTCCTATTATTAGTTTATCTTAATACCTATCATTTTCCTCATTGCTGTGTTTCACCTTTAGAAAATTCAGAATGAAAACTTTAATTTTGGATTGTCTTGAAGTTTAAATGAGACTTTGCCTTTAAGGCTCATTGTGTTGACACATAGTAAACATTCAAGAAATGATGACCAGTCTTGTACTGGCTGGTACGTTAATCTCTACTGTCCTATCATCTAATATCACAGTTCCAAACTCTATCTCACTATCAAATAGGAACCAAGTCTTGAACAAGTTCTGAACAATTTGATTTATCCAGTGTCACGAGAGTATTCTTTAATTCTATACTATGGCAGTATTAACGTGTTGTTTTGCCAGTGAGAGAATATCGAAATAAAATAAACATGTGTAAGCAAATGACAAAATTTTATGTTGAGTTTCTAGTACTCAAATTTATGCATTTTGAAATATATCAAAATTCACCAAACAGAGAATTTGAAAGTCTTTATCACAGTAGGATATTGATTAAATTCACAGCCAAATACTGGGGCTAATAAAGTTACAGACAATGAGAATATCTGTAGCACATTGAGAATGATTCCATTTCTAAAATTGTCTTTGTGCAAAAACGCATTCTACACAATTTTTATCAGGATGTCCAAACTGTAAACTTGTGGCATTTAACTCCCTCTACTTATTTTAGAAGTGGATGTATATTGAACTGAAAGATAATTTTTGCATAGTTTTCTGAATCTAATAATATTTTTATATATCTTTTAAAAGCACAAATTTTATGCTCCAGAAGGTGGAACTACTTATGTAGAAATCTTATCTGGTACAATTGGGAAAAAATACTTTGGGGAAAACAATTCAATTATATTTTGGTATATGGAACGTAGGTTAAAATAAAAATATAAAGATTGTCTTTCTGTTATGTAAGGGAATCTCTTCTTTGCCCTATGAATTAATAAAGATTTAGGTTTTTCTTAATAATAAAAAAATTTTGCTAGCCCTTATAAATTATTTCTGTGTTTTCTACTCACCAAGCTGTTGCTATCTGCTAATAAAATATCCATAGTCAATCTTGGGTTTTAGCAATTCCCACCGAATGAGTGTTCTCGTGGGGGGATGTGGCTTGGTCCTCTATTACTTCCAAGGTTCCTGCAGATCATGACTCTTGGCATAGCACTATCATACCTGTCTCTCACTAGCTGCTTTAACTTACTGAGATCACAACCCTAGATATATATGTTCCTACTCCTAAATATTAGCCAGCTACATTCCTTTTTATGAACAAAGAAAAATGAGTTTTCCTGTTACTGGTACAAAAGGGTAACTTAACTGTTAGTTATGCCTCCAGTTCCGGGAGGCCAGTAGGCAAAGTACATGATGCCATTACAAATAAATCCTGCCAAGGGCCCTCTTCCTGCCTTACAAATATCTTTTCAGTGTGTCTTTTAGAGTAGGGGTGGGCTAATGCTGAAAACATTCTGCTCTTCTTAACCCAAATGTAAGAACATTTAATGAATGTATGGTTCTCTATACTTATGACATAATTACCCCCTTAACAGACTTATACCAAAATATTACCACACTAGGGATTTAGACTTCAGCATGTCATTTTGAAAGGAAAGCACAAACATTTAGTCTTTCACTTCACAGAGAATGGTAGAAATAAAGGTGAACAGTACTGGCAATGTTAGCATAAAGAAACTTTCTTCATAGTCAACAAATGAGGAAAATTAGCTGGTTTACAGCACAAAATACATCCTAGGAAGCATTTAAGAGCTAGTTAAACAAAGGACTTAGGGTGCATTCTTGAAGAAACTGGGAGTGAATGAGTCATTTGAAATCCTGGGTCTCCCTAAGACTGCACCTCCTTGTAACTTTCAATAAAGTGAACTTATTAAGCAGAGAGCTTTTTCCTTATGCTGCTGTTGTGTATTTTAAAAGCAGCATGTAGCACTGGCTTCTTAATTCCAAATTGATGTATTCCATTGATGTAACTGGTTCCTTCCTTCTTCTTATATCCAGATATTCAGCAAGGAAACCACAGAATAACAGAAAAGCTCACAAAGGATGTCCCAGAAAAATCACAGAGCACATGCAATATATTTAATGGATAGCTCTTGTGTCTTAAGATACCACTAATTGCTTTTTGCAAACAGGGAAATATTATTGCCTAGGATTTTTTATTAAGAAGATACAAGATCTGCTGGCACACCAAAATAAAAGTCTCAGACATACACTCACAGCTTGTTCCTATGCAGGAAATAAAACTCACTGTAATTTTTTGTCTTTGTGGCATCATTCTCTTTCTTAAGCATGACGTGATCAAAAGAGATGATAACTCTACCTGAACATACTGTCTTTTGTTGTTTCAAAGATATTACGGCAGTATTCATTTAATCCTTCCTACAATCTTGTAAAGGAGTTGTTGGTAAAAGTCAGACTTTTTCAATTTACAAGAGAAAATAAAGCGACATGTTCAAGATCATGTGGCCACTAATGAACATAATTGACATCTCCTTCCCCTTAAAGCCACAAGGAGGTTAGCAGCATAATGCAATTTGCAATCTACAGCCTGTAACTTCCAAGGGTTGACAGTTAAATTTATCGTAGGCAAAAGGAATTTAAAATGCAAATAGTGGAATTTATAATTTAAGATCTTAATCTGTAGTTAACTACTGCTAGAGAATGGAGTGGTAAGAGCTGTGAATTCATGAGAATGCAGAGGTGATTGTATGTATTATTTTTTAAGACTGGGTTGGATATGAAAAGAGATGTACTTACAAGTAAGCAATATGACGCAGGGATAATGTGGTAGCTCAAGTTTTGGAAATATATTGTAAAGAAAATTTCAGGTGCAGAAAAAATTCCTGTTGAAAGGGTCAACATGTTAGAAATGAACTGTTTGAAAAAGGAGTCATGGGAACAAAGAATTAAAGAAGAGAAATTATTATAATTTTGATTCAAATTATGAATGAATGAAAAAGGCTACAGGCTCCAAAGAATAAGCTTGGAAGTTGATTTGTATTGAGTTAGGGGGCTGGGTTTATAAGATCTTATGTGTAGAATAGAATACCAAGTGTGGGAGGGATCTACTGCTTAATTCTTGACCACTTTACCTTCAACTGTCTACAATGTAATGAGAAACAGATTACAGTGCTCCTAAGAGCAGGTATGTAACACGACCTATTGTTTCTAAGAGGCCATACAGAAGGTGGCTAAGCATGAAGTTTCATCATTAAGTTTTATGTGTGAGGTAGAGTGAGAAGAAGGAAACAAACCTCAAGACTAGAAAAAAGAAATACAGTAGGAGAAATTTCCAGTAACTCACGTGAAAAACTAACATAATTCCTAGGAAATTATAGAGGACCAAAAACCTTTTCCATCCTAAATCCCATGTGTGTTGGTGGCTTTTTTTTCTTTGCAGGTATCCAGATAGGAAGAAACTTGGGAGTAGATAAAGATGTCTTTACTTTAGCTGAACTTGCATGGCAAGTGTTTCTCAGTTGAACTATGATGTAGGAATGTCTATAACTTTTTCTGAATATGCAGAAGGCTCAACACACAATGCATTTGAAAAGACAGTGTGTTTAGATGGGACAGTAGCACATTGTTTGCAGTTGGAATACTGATTTGCATACGATAACTTAAATGGCAAAATTAAATGCCAAGGTGACTTATTTTCTCTCTCACGTGTGGAATCCATGTGGTTAAAAGGCATGTAAGTAAAGTTAAGATCATTAGAGCTTTGGGAAGGAAATAGGGAGAAGGAGGAAGAAAAAATAAGAAAGGGTAAAAGAGGAGGTGAATACAATCAAAATACATTTTATACATGCATGCAAATGTCATTATGAAAATCTCCTCTTTACATTTAATATATGATAATAAAGGCAGAAGATTAAGTAAATTGAAAAAAAGAAACTAAATGTCAATAATCGTCTATATTTTTCTTTCCCCCCAACCTCCCCCGCCCCAGTCTTCTACTTTATCAGTAGTCGGAACTTAACAGTTCATCCATCAGCTTTGGTCTCTTTTGGACATCTAAAAATCCTATAGATAAACACTACTGTTGACATTTCCACACCTTCCCCAGTTTAACATAGACTCTGGCTCCCAGTAACAGCAGGACATATTTTTATGACACTTGCAGTGCTAAGGTAGATGACCTCATGAATAACTCTCTCTTCTGTGCTCACTCATCTGTCCAGGACTTTGGACTGATGACCAGAGAGGTACACTGGTACAGTGACTTCTAGGAGTGTTCTGCTGATAGTGATAACTGGCCTAGTTACAACCATCTGACTGTTTTGAGCATAGGCTTCTTGTGGTCATAGATCTGTGCCCGCCCAGGAATCCCCTTTGAAGCCAACAAAGCTGTACCTGACTCAGTGAATGTCATCAGCATGAAAGGAAGGTCTGTTTCAGGTCCGTCTCTCTAATCTATTTTCTCCTTAGAGCATCACTTTTCTAGAACTGAACCATCGCTTTCCCATTACATTCAGGAAAATAACTCTGGCAAGACAGTAAGAGTCTGTGGGCTATTTATTTCTTTTCACTACTTAAAGTCAAAGCCACCTTTCGACCGACTTTCTTGCCCCTCTTTTCTTCTCCATTAGCTTTAGGAGACCAATGCTCCATTTTCTGTTTCTTTATGAAAATAACTTCTCCCCATCTTATATCTCCATTTTCCAGAAACACTAAATCTCCTAGCTTAGCTCTAATGGTATACAGAAAGCAAGACAAGATAAGTGCTTCTAAACCTGACCACACATAACAAGGGACATAAAGAAATTATTGTATTTATATAAATCACTCAATTTATACCCATCACAAATTATAGTGGTATAAAGTCTGATATTTTTGTGACTACTGGAATTCTGAGGTGAAATGTGTTATTTAACAAAACTGTATTTATTAATTTTATGAGAGAAACATTTGAAATAGCAACCTAATAAAATTCTGATAGGTTTGCATGAGGCAAAAATCGTCCTTTGCAAAATGAAAATATCAAGAACAGACTTTCAAACTTAGAGCAATAGATGTTTAGTTGCTGAACTGGTTTGTCATATGTATTCCTGGTGAAGTTATCTTCAGTACAGCCATTGTCACTTACACTGACTGACATGAATTCTTTTATACCTGCATAGAAAAAAACTTCTGAGTGGCTATTGTCTAGACCTTTAAAACTACTTTCTTCGGGCAGGAGAGATGGTTCAGCAGTTAAGAACTCTGGCTGCTTTTCCAGGTGACTCCAAGCATCCACAAACTTCCTTACAAGATTCTGTAACTCCAGTTCCAGGGGATCTAACAGCCCCTTCTGGTCCTATGGACACCTGAACGTATATGGTACACATAAATTCATGCAAGCACACATATGCACATATAAAAATAATAAGCATTTTAAAAACCTTATTCTTCCTTGAGTAGCCTCATTTTATTCAGCTGAGAAGAGAGTATACACTTCTCTAAGTCCTGACTTTGTGAATTACTAAGCTCAGATAGACCGGGTATTTAGCATCCTGGAGAAGCATCTACCTAACACTGGAGCCATTGATTGGATCTCCATTATAGCTTCAAAAATAAACTAGGTAGGTAACTCTGTACTATTCAGTTTAAACATTTTCCTGAAATAATTAACATGTTAATAAGAAGTTGATAGTAATGATTTTACTGCTAAAAATCTATGCTTGCAGTCCTACATGGATAAAAAAACAAAAACAAACAAACAAACAAACAAACAAACAAACTCTGCTACCTGGAGAATTACCAGACATAGCTCTTCAAGGTGGAACAGCCAACTTCTAGTTTATTTCTATTAGCAGCTCATTGGGTTATACGACTTTGTATGTATCTCATGGTATCAGTGAAAGAATGCTGACTGAAAGAGCACTGACTATTTCAGTAGTTAAAATGAGCACGCTTAGAAACAACAGCAACAAAGAAGATTTTTTGGTTAGGTCACCTTCTCTCTTTATGTCTGGAACTTCATGTGTGCTCATAAATGAGTCACCAACACACATTCACCAGTTGGAACATAGCCTCCCGCTAATTATACTTTGTGCTTACATGGTAAATTTTTAAATATTAAT
This sequence comes from Grammomys surdaster, assembly GCF_004785775.1. Classification (NCBI taxonomy): domain Eukaryota; kingdom Metazoa; phylum Chordata; class Mammalia; order Rodentia; family Muridae; genus Grammomys; species Grammomys surdaster. Next base: position 3,645,289 of record NW_021620725.1, on the reverse strand, counting down.
TATTAAAAATTTATGATATTAAGCATAGTTGTGACTCATTGGTGCTTTCTTACTACTACATTTGTTTTTAAAATGGAAAGAGAATGATGGCGATTTTGTCTGTTATGATTTAAATGTTTTATTAATAGCATGTGTTATTAAAAACTACATGAAATAATAGGCTTTTTATACCATTTTCATACATATAAACATATTATGATCTTATTAATTTTCACATTAAAAATAAAAAATACTTGTGATAATACTTTGATTCATATATGCGTATGATGTACATGCTCAGATGAAGTTAACCACATCTTCTGATATATGATCTTCTTGTCTTTTTGTCAATTGTAGTCATCAAAGCTAAAGCTTTGAGTCTGTTAGGCAAGTCCTATATGTATAGCCTACAGCCTTCCAACCATTGCATTCTTAAGGCAGGGTTTGGTTCTCTAACTTAAGCTGACTTTGAACTTATTCCATAGCCTAGTCTTTCTGCTGCTACCTTCTTGAGTGCTGGGAATACAGGTGTGTATCACTACACCTAACCATCATTTATTTAAATGGAAAAGAATCAAAATCCTCTCTCTTATCTTTACTGTTATATATTCTACATTATACTATCTCTAGTTACTATGCATACCAGTGTTACACCGGAAATTATTCCTTCTATATCATTATAATGCTGGCCAGCATTCCCTCCACTCCACTGGACTACACTTTAGTATCCCCTTTTTTCTGTTCTTAATTTTTATAAAATTAACCTTCTAGATTTATAAAATTATGAAGTATTTCTTTTTAATCTCTGGCATATTTCACTTAACCGTCTTTCAGCCAATTCCCTATACATTCTTTTCTGTTTGAGCACACAGTGTTCCTGTGTGTTTATGTGCTTCTCTGTCCATTCACCAGTTAGTTGAAGAACACTGACACATTTAAAATTTTTGCTAGTCATGAAAATTGTGATAGTGTTCCTATTTCTCTTCAGCATATTGAGAGCTGGAAAATGTATTACATTTCTAATTAGGGAGGAACTCCATATCATTTCTCACAATTACCATATTAATTAACATTTTTAACAACTGTGTGCAAAGATTCTCTCCTCTCATCACTCACTTTTCATCTTTTTCTTTATATAGTAGTCATTTTATCTAGAATGAGGTGCTATATCATTACAGGCTTCCTTTGTCTTTCCACTTAAATGCCCAGCATCTTTTATCAATCTCCAATCTGTATACCTAACTGCTTCTTTTAAAAAGTGAAGTATTTCAACTGGAGGTCAACATGTAGAAGAACGCATATCGACCCATTCTCCTTGTACAAAGCTCAAGTCCAAGTGGATCAAGGACCTCCACATAAAAAAAGATACACTGAAACTAATAGAGGAGAAAGTGGGAAAGAGCCTCAAACACATGGGCACAGGGGAAATTTTCCTAAAAAGTGAAGTTTCAGGTCTATTGTATGTTTTTAAATGTTATCAGTATCATTATTTATTATTATTATTATTATTATAAGTAGTAGTATATGGTTTGAATGATGTGTGTGTATATATGTGTGCATGCATGTATCATGGTGCACATGTGGAAGGCAGAAAACAACCCTTAGGACTCAGTTCTTCTATTGTGAGACCTGAGTAATCAAAGCAGTGTTGGAGGGCTTGCAGGGCAAGCACTTTTGTCCACTAAGCCATCCTCCAAGACCTGTTGCTTGTTTTAAAGTAGGTTATTTCCTCAGTGCTCAGCTCACAAGGAAACACAAAATGGCAGAGTACACTAAGTATATCATTGGATCTATATAGTACATATTTAGAAGGGGTCCTCCTCCTCAAGAGATGTATTCCCATGGAACAGCTGGAAGATGCCTATGGTAGAGGGGTCTCAGGATTTCAGTCTCAACACAGAGCTTCAGATCTCTCCTTATGAACCTCTCTGCCCCTCCAGTCAACTTAGTAACATGAACTTCCTCACAGTGTCCAGACATGGCTTAACAATTCCATGTTCAAGGGGGACTTTTTAATTCCAACTTTGCCAGGACATGTATCTAGAGGCCTGCTGGCATTTTGGTCTTCTATGAAATTTCTGTTGCCAAGGAAGACAGGATTACAATTTTACCTGACAGATTGAGACAGCATGGTGTATTCTTGGTTATCATAATCCTCGTGTAGTGTGGGGTTTTTAGTTGGTGAATATTCACAATGTGTGGAAAGAATAGTACATACTGTATGATCTCAATTACCCAAGTGTATGTACGCTTGCAGGGTCTAGAACCACACATCAAACAGGGCTGTTTGTGACTGAGTAACTTTGTTCTTGCCCTCTTGTATTTTGTTTCCTGTAATGTGCATGCTAAAAAATAAACGAAAGTTTCTTTTAAAAACTTAAAAAAAATAAACTAGGATATTTGATTTTGTTTCTGTTGTTGATGGCATTGCTTGCTATTAAGGTGATTGTTTTTCTTAAGAATAGTAGATATAAATCCACTGTCACATATATGCTATGTAAATATTTTCTCTATTGTTGCTTGTATCTTTATTCTGTTGGGTATTTTGCTATACAGAAAACTATTATGTGAATAATTCTATTGCTGTCGTTATTGTTTGAGTCACTGTTTGTTTCCTCGGATTTGGAGGTTTTGTTGGCATGAAAATCTCTTACCAATTCTCTCCTGTGTTTGTTGGACCAGAATTTTCACTTTAGTCTGAATAAACACGTCCTTGTATTACTTTGACTCCCTATTTTTCTCCCTTTCATTTGGGCATCACTTACTTTGACTGTATTTTTTAGCATTTTAATGATAGTATTAAATAAAGGCACACATAAATTGATTAAACACAAATTTATCTTTCAGTAGCCATTTTTTTTCTCTCTTATACCAGTCAGAGGTGAATGTAAGACTTCTTGTTCTTTTCTGAGGATTTTTAATTGCAAAAATCCTTTAATGACTTCCATTACATATCCAACTTTCTCTAAACCCTTGTCCCCACTTGTTAATCTACTGGCTGCCTCCTTGTCCACTTAAAAATGTGAATAAAGAGCTAGTCAAGGAAAGGAAATCCTTAAAATGTGACGCCCTCATGCAGCTGCCTCCTACCTGTCTGCACCCTAATGTTTATTAGCTTCTTGGTTTTGTAACACATTGATAAAAAGTTGTAGATATTTAAAATTCTTGCAAGCGTCATCCTCTACCAAAGCAAAGCCTGGGGCTTTGTCGGTGAAATCTAGCATTAAATGGGAAACAGATGAAAGGAAAGGAACAAAGATTGTCATGCCATCCCACAATAAAGAAGGAAAAAGAGGTTGGTATTTAATTCTTTCAATGTCTTGAGAATCCATCACTCAGACAGAACCCTTAACAGAAATCCAATTCTCCAGTTGCTGGACAAAGTTAATTAATTTGCAAATATATTTCATCTTCTAAGTGACAGCCTTGTCTACTCTAGGCAAAGAGGAGAAAAGGGGATAAAATGGGAGCACGGAGCGCTAGCAGGCTCACATGACACAACTCTAGCCCTGGAGAATCGAGGTGACACTAGCTCATTACATCTCCTCCAAATGAGCTCCTTGTAAAAGGAAAATATTTTGATTAAGGTAGTGAGGGGGGCACTTGGCAACGCTCTCCATGTGCTGCTTCTAATTGCTCTGCTGTACACTTAAGTTTCTTCAGTGGAATGTTGCCTGCAGGGAAAGGGGCCCAGTTGGCTTTTGTCACCAGCCCGAGAGTGATCTGGAAAGAATATTTCCTTTGCTTGCTTTAATATTCCGGTTGTCATCTTCCTTACCTTAGTCACTTGTGTCTTCATTTTGATTAGATCCTGAATCCGGATTTAAATTACCTTACTTAGTGATGTGTACTGCCAAGATTGTGGCACAAGAGCAAGGTACCTGGGTTTCTTTTCTCTATGTAGAATGTCAATGGTGAGGACCACCACTGTATACTAATCATTTTACAGACACAAACTGAAATAACAAGGAAAAGGGAAAGAAGATCCTATATTGAAAGTGTAGGCATGCTTTCCTTCATTTCCATTTTGTTCTCTGTTTCTGGCAAAACTGGACTACTTGACATCGTTTCCTTGCTCAGCAACTTCTCAGTTTGTAGAGAAGAGTGCCACACAGTGAACAAAAAGGAAGTGTCTGAAGATAAATCTGGAGATTTCTAAATGGAAAACAAAAGGCAGACCATTACAGATTGTGTGATGGAATTGGTCTTGAAGTTCAGATGCAATGAGCAGCAACTGAAGGTGTTGAAATCAAAGTGAAATCAATAATTTGACTTAAGCTTTTTTTAAAAAAAAGCAGCCACTGTGCAGAGAGGGTGTGTGAATGTGAGAACAACAGAATCAGTATTCTATTCAAGAAAGATGGGAATGGAAGCAGTTGGTCAAGTGAAGAGCTACACAGTTGTCAAAGAAAATAGGTCTTAATTAAGACTTGACAATAGCAATGTGGGAGAAGATAGCTCAATAAACAAAGATACTTGCTACATAGGCCTGGTGACATGAGTTCAATCTCTTTAATCCATCTAAAAGTAGGAGAAAGAACAAACTCTACACAGTTCTCCATGACATATGTCCATACATAGTTATATCACACACACACACACACACACACACACACACACACACACACACATCATATCACACAAATAATAAAAGAACCCATGGATTTGATATTATGAAAAATATAAAATAAACCTGAGGAAATCAGAAGTCATTTTGGCTGGTTTTGTGGAACTGGGCAAAGGTTCAATGGCATTTAGTTACTCTTGAACGTGGGTCTTTACATGGTCTTACTAGTTTTAATTAAAAGGTAAGAGGTTGCTACCCACAAGTCTCTGGTGGTTTGGAGGGAAACTATCAACAGAAATAACTTTTCTCACCAAAGCAATGTTTAAAAACAGATACAGGATATCACTAAGAAACGAGTCAAAACTTGTATCCTATCCCTGTCTTGGAATCTGAAGTTTTGATCACTCACATGCTTTGATTTTAGGCCTCTGGGATGATCAGAGAAACAAACTGTCTCCAGAGACCCATGCTGTGTCAAATAGTTACCCGATTCATGTAGCATGGCTGTTTCTCTGGCAAAGTTACGGCATTATTTCTTTGGCTATGTAGTTCTTAAATTTCTTTAGGAGGTTCTTCACGAACATTTTAAATAAACTCTGGTCATCTAAAGTAGTGATTCTTAATTTTTTGATCACCAGCCTTTTGGGGGTTGAGGAACACTTTCACAGTGATTGCCTAAGACCATTGGGAAACAGATATATTTACATTATGATTCATAATAGTAGCAAACTTACAGTTATGAAATAGAAACAAAACTAATTTTACAGTTGGGAGTCGCCACAACAAAGGAAACTGTATTAAAGGGATGCAGCATTAGGAAGGTTGAGAAGCACCTGTGTAGAGCCTCTTGCTTACACATGCCCCTGTGTTCCATTCTTTCCCCATGATACTTCTTTGCTTCTGTCAGAACTATCACCATCTAGTTGTAAATACTAAAGTCCTAAATACTGTGGCAAAAATTATTTGTAGATTTAGCATAGAAACCAAGGAAGTGACCAGATCCTGGAAGTTAGTCTTCAGTTAGTTCCTTTTTATCTATTTCCTTGAAATTTTTTTGCCCATTTTAGCAAAAACATTGGCTGGATGCTCTGGTAATTTATTGTAACTTGGAGTTCTTCATATGGACACCTATACTGTGGTTGGTACTACCCAAAAGCCTTATTGCATTACCCAGATATTCCCTATCCACCTCTCCTTTGGGGAACATACAGTCTCTTTTTGTCTAGTTTTAATCTTTTGCCCCTTCCAACATGCTTTTGTTTATGTTATTTCATGAGCCTGACCTCGTTAAATATTCAACTCGGAAAGATAACTACAATGATACCAGAATCTGTAGCAGTATTTCCTTATAATTCAATTAGAAAAATCACCTCTCCATTTTGATCAGCTTTTATCTGCAATTGAAAGTTGTACAAACATCACCCAATTTGCCCCAAAACTCAGCTCATTCTATATCCTGAATAGGCTGAATTAATGATAAAAGGTGATTTTCTAGAAAGAAGTATAAAATTATAGGAGAATCTAATTAAGAGAACCCATGAAACAAACTAAGAGAGAAAGTTTAAAACATAAAAAGAGACATGGGGGAGGTTAATAGGCCAGCAAGAATTGTGTCTTCTTTGTCAAACATCAGGGTCACAGCATCTTGCTAGGGAGCAGTCATCTGGAAATTCTTAAGGTATGCATCTCATTTTCTCTCTTGAACACTAGAAAGAAAAGCACTCTCCTTTTTCCTATCTGTTCAGTAACTAAAGATTTGTTTCTAAGCTAATCTTACAATATGCAGTCAAATGAATTGTGACTAAATCTTCACCTCGTTGAGGTCCAGTGAACTAGTGAACAAGAAGTTCATCTGTTTCATTCATGAACATAAAATCTTAAGGGGGGGAATGAAAAGAGAAAGGAAGAAAAACACTGAATCAAAAATGGTGTTAAGGGAATCAGCAAGCCTTTCTTTTTTATAAAAAATGATCAATCACCTCCTGCAATCTAAAAATGGAGATATAAAGCAATTTTTATAATGCCAGATAGCACTAAAAAGCTTGAAATTGCCTCATTCTTTTAAAAGAAAACATTATTCTAGCTAAACTTTCCACCTAGTTGTCATGGCAACCTTGCCACTTTTTACCATGTAGAGACAATTAGATATTAACCTGGGCATTTACAGAAAGACACTTCTAACTCAGAAAAAGACTTGTTGATTTGTGTTTGGCTGAGTAAGCCAAAGAATTGCTGTTATAATTCTTCTCAGGGGCAACCCTCTTTGAGACTTGAAGACCAAGATCATTGTTTTATGAAAAAAATTAAAAAAGAGCCCAGACTTTTATAGCTAAGCCACACAGTGCAGGGGGAAGGGTTATAAACTTGACTGTGTTCACTCAAAGTTTCTCCCCTAGAAAATTAGAAAAAAAATCGCATTTTTCAAATTTCTCTAGCATAAATCTTTCATAAAGTAACTGTCACCTCTACAGATTCCTCTCAAGATGGAAAAGTAATTTTCCTGGTCCTTAATTGAGGAAAGAACCATTAAGGACCTAGGTCTCTTGGGTTTTCATACCAATGGTTACCATGTAGGTAGCTCTCTCATATGCGTACAGATCTTCAGGGAGACAAAGGGGGAAGGCTAAATCTTGGAAGCCACCCTAGGATGTAATAATTAGTTCTTCCCTTGATAAAGATTTTGACTAAGTTTTGCCCTCCCTCTCCACCAATTCATATAATAAATCTCCATTTTTGTAAAAGATAACTTCTCTGTTTTAGAGTTCCCTTCTTACTTTCTCATAACATCACAGGTAGGCCACAGGTGGAAACATGGTTGGGTAGGCCGAGTAGTTCAGGGGAACAAAAACTCACAAAGAGTTTTATTGTCACAGAGCACGTCTTTTAGAGACAAGGTCTCACATTGGAGACCTAGCTAGCCTGATACTTCCTAAAGAGACTTAGCTGGCTGAGACTGAAGTCATAGGCAACCACCTGCCTCTGCCCCTCAAGGGATGGGGCTGAAAACATGTACCACCAAGACTGTCACAGAGTATCTGTTTAATGCTAAGGCCACAGGTTTTCTCTGGTTGGTGTAGACACTTGCATGGACCATAGTTGTGCTCAAATTTGAACTGTACAGCTGAGGGAAAAATGGAATGCATTATAAATATAGCCATAAATGTAGGTTATTTTCATTCAGGGGAAATTGGACTTTCTCTTCAACGTGCTAACCAAAGGAAGTATCATCTTTTCTAATTTTGCTGTCATTGTTCAGACTATTTGAGGAACACCTCTCTTAGACATTGCATCTCCACCCTTCCCTTGATTGTTTTTTAGGCTTTTGTATGCAAAATAGGAGTCTAATCTTTGAATGTAAGGTAACTATATTGAAAAGGTTGGCATTCCAATTCTTTACAATCATTATGAGTTTGGAATATTTTAAAGCTGCTGGTACTATGTGTCTACATGTGTGTGTATGTGCACAGGTGCATATGTGAGTGCATTTGTGAGTGCATATGTGAGTGTATCACACCAGCTCCTGATGCCTGCTTATCTCTCTGCATGGGGATATATATGTTTCTGCAGGTGGAGGTGGCATTAGTGTCCATGTGTAGAGGCAAGAAGACAATTTCTGGTGTCATTCCTCAGTCACTGTATACTATTTATTTATTTATTTATTTATTTATTTATTTCCTTGTTTGTTTCTTTATTCATTTATTCATTTTTGAGACAGGGACTCTCACTGTCCTTGCATATATCAAATATACATGGAAGAACTAGTGATTCCCAGGAATCTGCCTGAATCTGCCCCCCAAGCCCCACCCAACAGTGGAATTCCAATTGTGCAGCATATCATGTGGCTTTTTATAAATGTGGATTCTGGGGATCAAACTCAAGCTCTGGTGATTACAAAGCAAATATTTCACCTGATGAACTCTCTCCCCAGTCCAAATATTACATATCTCTTTTATGAAGTCAGTTTGCATGCTGTAAGCATACACTGTGAGTAGAAGTTTCTGTAAGGTACAAAATGGAAGCTCAAACATAGAGTGTGTTCCTTTCTTTCAAATTCATAAACCTCAGAATTAAAGCCATTCTTTTCATAAGGCCTTATTGTAAAGACACACGATAAGAAAAGGAGGCTAAGCTGCAGATAATTTCTGCAATTGTGCTGTGACACTTGAAATTCTGGGAACTTGTATAAATTCTAGGGTCCCCAGAAGTGTGAGTGGTTGTTGATCATTTAGGAAGATTGGTTAAAGTTTGTTAGCAGCAGTGGTCCAAGAAGAAACAAAAAGAAAGATTTTAGATTCAGGGCATTTTTCCTAATTCCTCTCTTCCTTCTACCCTCGTTTCTCTCCTATCTAATGTTAGAGGGTAAAACTGGAAGACAAAGGGTGAGGAAAAAAAGCATCCACAAGTAGCAAAGACCAACTACAGCTGCTGATATATATCTAGATTTTCATAAAGAAAACTGGGAAACCTGATTTCAAATGTTGTAGAGAAAATGACAGGAAATGAAGGAATGGATAATTTTTTTCAAGAGGCCACGAAAAATTTATTTTGGCTACTATTTCTTGGATATCCCCTGCTTTGTTCCTCAAGGGGATTTTCTATTGTTTTATTTTCTTTTTCTTCTTTGTATATTTTGTTCCAAAAAAGTTTAAAGGAATGGCTGTGCAGTTGGAAAGATTGGAAATGAAGGGACTTGATGGGGAGGGGAGAAATATTGGCTAAAACGGCAAAATAAAAGAGATCACTCTAAAAAAAAAAAAAAAGAAAAAAAAAAAGAAAAGGAGGCTAGAACTGCCATACTCCTTGATAGCGGGCATATGGAATGTCGTGACAATTTGTCCGCTGTAACAAACTACCATGAATTTGGTGGTAAGACACCACTGAGGTCTCCTCTCATCTAGTTCTGGAGTCCAGAACTTGAGAGACTCTTTAAAGTGTCCCTCCTGACTTCAGCCCATTTCTTTGGCTCTCCAGCATTCCTGGACTTGTGGACAGATCACTGTAATCTCTTCTCGCATCTGCATTTGACTTTCTCTGTGTGCCCTTTCCTTTTGTTTTTCCACTTAAAGAATAATTTTTATGACAGCATTAGTATCAATCCAGAAAATCCTAGGTAATTGCCTAGATTCAAAATCCCTCATTAAATCTAAACAAATAAACAACAATAGCAACAAAAAATACTTCCTTTTCAAATACAACAATTTTCAAGTTCCTGGGATTAGGTGTTGGCTTCTTTGGATACTCATTATATAACCTACTACAACTACTGCTACCACTAGGTAATCCTTAGTCACCAGAGCTGGCCTATCACAAAGAACACAGATGACATCAGGAGTGTATGACTGTTCAATCTTGCCAGCCTTTCTGTATCCTCCCTCAACATCAGCAGCAGCAAAATCATAATCCACTCAGCCACACTCCACAGGCAGCTCAGGACACTGGGCTCAAAAGTCATTGCACCTGCAGTGGATAGAACAGAGGGAGATTTGCTAGAACAGAGGGAGATTTGCTCTCGTTCTTTTCTGTAAACAATTGCTGTTGTGAGAGGACCAAGGAGATGGCTTAGTGGCTATAGCAAAAAAAGCTTAAGGACTGGAGTTTAGATCCTCAGATTTCATATTACTTTCTGGTAGGCATGGCAACTTGCCTGAGATTCTAGTGCTGTGTTAGAAAACCAAAGATATGGGGTGCCCAGAGCAAACTGACTAGCTATGCTAGCCCGTATTGTTTGTGTTTGCTCTGGCTTCAATTGAGAGACTTTGTCTTAATTAATATGGAGGTGACTGATGAAAATCTCCTGAAGTCAACCAGTGGCATCCATATGCACACATCTGTGTAAGCACAGGAACACACACTTTTATTTATTTATACTAAAATACAGATACTTCTCTAAACACACACACACACACACACACACACACACACACACACACACACACA
>NW_021620725.1:3585735-3634796 GCF_004785775.1 Grammomys surdaster | reverse complement strand
CACACACACACACACACACACACACACACACACACACACACACACACTGCAACCAAAAAGAAAAGGAATTAGGATTCTGCTGAAATCTTTATATTACTTCTTGAGTCCCACCGTAGAAAAGGCCTACTGATAGAAGCATCTTAGCTTTGTTCTCCAAACTCATCAGATCCCACGGATGCTGCCCTATGAGAAAACTAAAGGAGAGAACATCACTCTTTGCATCCCAAAGGCCAACCTGTATGGCAGGTGTGGCTTTATGTATCTGGAAGAGTAATTGATTTTATTATTTTAAGTCTTTGGAACATATAGGCTTCATAAAAGATGCAAAGGCATTGTATTTCACATGTAATTTTATAAATGATAATAACTTCAAATGTAACATAAGTTAGTATTTAGAGTTTGTAAAACCTGAAGTGTTTGTATTTCAAATCCTCAATATAGCTAGAGGTGGTGAGAGCATTGCTTTAACAGCTCCTTGGGTTTCTAACAGGTTATATTGTTTATCAGGGGTTCGTAACAACTCTTTCTCAAGCATGCATGATTCTATGAGATGTAGTTAGTAATGCCTATTTCTCGTCTATCAATTTTCATCCTTTCAGAATTATATATTTACAAAGGGAGCTCTATTAGCATCTTTTACAGCACATCCATGGACTGGGTAGGCAGCAGTGTCATTTCCTAGATGTCCAGAATGTTCGATGATGGTCTCTGAGAGCCTGAATTTTGTTTTTATGATTTATTTTATTTTTCATTAGGTGTATGTATGGGGGAGGGCCAGTGGGGGAAGTGCAGATGAGTGTATGAGCTCCCCAGGCCTGAGGCATCAGATCCTCTAGAGCAGCAGTTAAAGACAGTTATGAGCTACCCAGGGTGGGTTCAGGTTTGGTGTAAGAACAGTATGTGATCTTAACCACTAAGCCAGGTCTCCAGTGCAAGGCTGTAAATTTTAATATGCCTAAGAATTGCATATTCTGAAAAAGGTACTCCAGACACTCATTCAGTAGTAAGCAAGCATGATCTAGGCTCAATTGACCACACATTGGGGAACATTTTTCTCAGCAACATTCCAAACTTCCACTTTATTATATCCTGAAATGCAGCATAGTCAATGCACAAAGCCAATTCTGCAGATTATAGCCAGGACAAAAATAGTACATTTGTAATTTGTTTCATGGTGACTTAAATAAATGAATAACTTCAATTGTAGTCACATGCCCACATGACCACATCAATGGGATTTTCTAATTTGAAAAATACCTTGGATGGAGAGCCTCCATGGGAGAAGAGGTCATTGTCTTATCAAAAAAAGGCTATGGAGTTCTGGTCTCCTTGATGTTTGCTTTGCCCCCAAGATATCTGTCATTTCTGGATTCATGTCATATATTTCAATTCTACTTTGTAATCGTCTATAAAAGAAAGATCACACGGGCTGTTTCTGAAAAGATTTGGGACTTACATATATACAAAAGGACCTAGAGAGCTGCTATGGGAAGAAATGAGCTGTCTGTTTGGTCACCATGCTCTCATTCCTACATCTAGAGAGCCAGTTTCTACTGTCGAGAGTGGCCACTATAATGAGTTGTGTTTAAATCATGCTGCAGCATCATTTTTTTTGTCTGCGTTCTACCAAGTAAAAAAATAAATAAATAAATCTGGGTGTTAGAGTGATGAGCCAATATGTGAATTGTGGCTTTCCTCAGAGCAATGACTTGCTTCAGAAGTTCAGAGGGAGAGGTCATTTGATAAGAACATAATGATCAGTTGTCCCAGGAAACTAGGACAGAATTGGCCGTATGTAGCAAGACCTGCTCTGACAGAGAGCATCAGGATGCTTTAGAAGTGGGATGGGCTTGCTGCTTTTTTATTCTTTGCCCTGGAGACTACTTATAACCAATCTGTATTGCTTCCTGGGATGACTTTTTCTGGGTCTGTCCTCAATAAAGCTTCCAGAATCCCACTAGAAATAAAATACAAAATACATCTGTACTTAGGATAGATCTCTACATGGGTCATACCTCAAAGCGTATATGACTATTACAAATTATTATGTTTTTTTTCATTTTTAACCTGCCATGGTATGTTTTCTTCAAAGCAACATCTATCCTTCCAGTTGAGACTTTAGTCACATTTGAAGAGTTCACCTCACATAAATTATAATTACAATAGTAAGGTCCTAGAGAATCTGAATGGTATAAACAAAACATACCCTATTAGGTATATTCAAACTTCAGTCTCTGAAAATGGCAACTGGAAGATTTTTTGTAACCACCTACATAATAGTATTATAGTATTAACTCAAACAAAACCTCAATAAATTTGAAACCAAAGAGAAAAAAATTAAGATTTTTCACAAAAATATAATGACCCTGAAGCATTGGTAAAAATAGAAATAAAGTTAATACAGTGACATGAAATAGCATAAGATAAGTGAAATTATTGCATATTTAACAGCAAATGTCTAAAAGGAAAACAAAGTATAACATGTCTAGAAATTAGTTACTATGCTCACATGTCTTCTACGCATATTAAAAATGTGTCAGGAATAAAATCTGCAACAGTATTGCCAAGCAATATCCTTGAGAAATAACAAACAGGAATGAATAGAATAGTAAACTAAATATGTCAATCATGAAAATTCTTCTGTTTTAATTTTTAAAAAGTACAAATACTCATGATTCAGGAAATAATTCCACTCTCGTGTTCACATAAGCAAAAATAGTTAAAAAGTGGCTGTTTTTTGAAGTAGGAGAAAAACTTGTTAGGAAGAGAAATGGGTTCAGAAAACTTGGAAGGCTGCAAGAGGAGGTGATACGGAGTAAATATAAGCTAATTTCATTATATAAATTATGCAGTTGTCAGTCAAGGAATATATTTGAAAATTTCTGAGTTTTTTCCACATTTGTATTTCTTCTTAGAGAATTTGAACATTATACTGTGATACCATTCATCCTCTTTACCTCACTCCTTCCAAGTGAACCCTATTTCTGAACCACCCAATTGTGTCCTTTTACATTTTCAAAATCAGGAGGTCTAACCTGTCTTGCCCATATATTTTTGAATGTGTTGGATTCACTAGATGATGGTCAACCCGAGAAGGCCTGTACTTTTTAAAGAATAATTAACACTCTCTACCAGAATTCATCAAGAGCACGTTAACTAGAGGCAGAAGTTTTTGCTGACCTTAGTCTCCATGGTGAAATTGTGTCTGGCTTGAGCTTGTGCAGATTTTGTGTGTACTTTCTCAATTGTTATTAATTCCTACTCACATCTGTCCTGTTGTGTCAAAATTCCGACTATTTTGCAGTCAGCTACTATTTCTGGCTTTTACAATGCTGCTAGTCCCTCTTCCACAATTATTCTTGAGAACTGGAAGAAGGTGTGCAATACATATGTCTCTCACACAAGGCTGAGCAATCCACAGTCTCTTGCTTTTTGCACCTTGACTAGTCATGAGCCTCTCTGTTAATAGTCATCTACAGCAAAAGGAAACTTCTCTGCTGATGATTTACAGATTTGCTGGTCTATAGAATAATGAAAATCATTAAGAGAGTCAGTTACACACATGCTAATTTGCCAGAGTAATAATAGTAGATTCTCACTAGAAGAAACACACCTCACCATTAAAGAGAGTTCCTTATATTAAAAGAGTTAGAAAAGAAAAGAAAAAAATTTACAAAAATATGCAAAGCAAAAGGTGAGAAAAATTTGATGATTTTCAAATAAAATAAGAATGGGGCACATGCTAAAAGACTTTGGAAATTAAAACCAATAAAATAACACGTGAAAAATAAATTTTAAAATAATGTGTCAGGAATTTTTAAATTTTAATTATATTTACACTTGTGTTTTTACTTTCATTCATTTATTTATTTTTACTTTTCATATCCTACCCTAGATTTTGTGTTTATATTATAGGTTCTGGTTCTGTGCCTTTATGGAATTCCTGGTTGTGTAATCAAGTATTTCTTTGTATCTCTATCTGTTTCTTGTGCTCTTTTCTTCTTCTGCTTGTTTGGTTTTTTTTCTATTCCATTTCTTTAAGGTTTTAATATTATATTATTCCTTAGAGTTCTTTTTGTTTTTAGTCATAAACAGAAAGGAGGTAGATCCAGATCAGAGGAAAGGTAGGCAGGAACTTAGAGGAGTAGAGGGAGGGGAACCATAATCAGGAAATATTATGTGAAGAAAAACAACTATTTTCAATAAAAGAAGAAGCAAGTCTAGTCAAAGATAAAAGATAATGACAGGAACAGGTACAGGTGGGGGAGGAAGAAGCTTGGAGCCTCTACAGTGCTCTGAGGGTATGTTGTGTAGACATTGCCTCTGAATTGAGACAACGTCTCCTTCTAAGAGGCTTACACGACAGCTCAGGAAGTAAACTAAGTTTGCAAAGTACATGAAGTTTTTGAAATATAAGATATATCAAGCCCTGGAAAGTTTGATTGCTGAGGAAGTAGGCTTATCTGAAATTCCGCAAGTTGGACAGAGAGCTACATGGAACCGACTATCATGAGTCATTACTTATGTAGGGGTAGGCTTTTTAGTGACTTAGCTGCCTTTGGTTCACCCATATTTTTGTAGTCAACTCCAATGAGCTTAGCTGCTCCACTAAGCAATCTGCCACTGTTGTCATATAAAAAATGAACAGACTTATATTCATGTCTTTCCCATGGAGCAAAAGATACGAACATGGGTGGGTCAAAGAATGTTTTCCAGCTGCCAAGGTTTTGTGCAGAACATTTTATACTACACTGATCTTTAATTTTTTTTCTTACTATTTGTTTAATTATAAAATAATCTAAATGTATACACACATGTTAGTAAAAAAAAACAATACAAATGATCTTGCTCACATACATAAGAAAATTAAAAGGATTTTTGGCTTATGGATTAGCTGGTAGAGAACACTATATGTTAATACTGGTCAAGGTTATAAACAGATATGTTAAACTTCCATTTCAGGCTTAAAGGCAACTTAAAATGCCTTTACCTAAACTGACACAATGCAGAAATTCCTAACGTGCTCAACATCAAATTTCCAAAGAGAGTCGAAGATCATTATTAGCAATGAGAGAGGAAGGTCATTCTCTTTCTTCTCTGGAAAAGAAACATTACCAGTAATCTTCTTAGAAGATGCATATAATATATGGGAAATTTTTTTCAAAGAACAGCACATACAAACCTGGAAAAATGAAATTGCATTATGTTTATACATTGTCTGACTTTATGTACAGGGCTATGTAGGTCAGTGAAAATCTAGTAAAGTAATAAGGACATCTTATGAAGTGGTTGATTACAATATTAATAGGTACCTCAATTATAGACAAGTAATTAATGAAATAAAATTACATTTCAGTATATCAGTAAGAAAAACATAATGTCATATAGCAAGTTTAAGTAGCAATGTACGAAGAAAATTCATTTGATATGAAGAAATTTTCCAAACTTCACTCAAGTGCAAAAAGATCTGGGTAGATGATAACGCAAAGTTTGTTATAACCTTTAAAATTTTTAATTTTTTTCCAAAAATAAAAATAAATTATGCTTAATGTATAATGTGAATCTCAGAGTCTAAACAAGATTTTGAAAGACTTTTGAAAGACTAACTCCTACTTAGGGATGTCAGAATATCCAGACAAATTTATAAAATGACTTTAAAAGAGTAGACAACATTTCAGATAGTATGTAATTTTAAAGGAAATTATTTTAAAACAATAGAATGGTCATCAATGAAATGAGAATTATATAGAACTCTGTATCTTAAGGACAAAATCAATTAAACAAACAAACAAAATAATTATAGATTCCATAAATACTGTTGAAACATCTATCAATGAGAAATTGACTGATTAGACTCCTGGACTCATTCCTCATTACTTGTGTCATAATAAATTTTAGATAGATCAAATATTTAAATATTACAGTAAATGCCAAGATACCCAAAGAAATGAAAAGTTATTTTATTTTAATTTGGAACTAAATAACATTTAAAGAGACAACATTATAAGTAAATAAAATGAATGTAATATATTATACTTGGGAAATAGCCATAAATGGTAAAAGCTAAACAATCAATAATAGCAGGAAATAACACCTAGAGAAATAAGGCAAGCTAAGAGCTGACTTCTACAGTATGAAGAGTTTGTGTAACTTTTAATCTTACAGAAGGAAACTGATAGATAAATATTATGAGAAGCAGCAATAAAAAGAAACATAAATTAATGTCAATCATTCTCATAAATAATCACTGAAATACATATTTAAGTGAGACATTATAAAGACTAGAAAAAATATAAGCTTCTCTAACATTGAAAATTGAGGAGCAGATTGAGAAATATAAACCAGTGCTCCTGTGATAAGATTATAAACTGGTACACATTTTAAAAATAGATTTTATTTTGCTCTGTTTTATTTTATTTGAATGTATGTATGTATGTATGCATGTATGTCTGTGTGTATGAGAGAAAAAAAGAATATATGAGTATATGTGTATACACGCATGCCCATAGACATGTGGAAGGACTGAAAAGTTTATATGATCCCTCACAGTCAAAATTACTGTCACTAATGGACACCCGGTTGATTACATAAGTGTTGGGATCCAGTTTCCATATGCATTATGGCCAAGCAAACATTGTTAACCAGTGAGCCATCTATCCAGTCACTGGCCCACACATTTAAAGAGAAAATTCAGGAGTAGCCAGCAAGTTTTTGAGCTTATTTATTCTCTGAGTCGTCCATTCTCTCCTAAGTGTTCCTGTTAGTGTGCACAAGTGTGTCTGTAGTATGGAAGACTTGGAAAAAATTATTTCTAATAGCAGGAAGCTGAGAAACTAAATAAACATATGCAAATTTGGTAATTACTGCTCTTGGATAAAAAAAGTGTGTGGATACATAAGAAGTTGGATCAAATTATATTGAAAAGTAAAGAAAGTAAGCACAATTCCATTTGTATAAAAGCTGGAGAGCACACTCTCACAGGAATCTAACACTAAGGCTTCATCAGCAGCTTGAAAATGGAATCAGCACATGGACAAGGTTCATTTATATTCTCCTGTTTTATGGCCATTTGACTTGTTATTCAAGCAATGTGTACTGTATTGGTTGCAAGCAGAATAATAATGACTTTTAAAGCAGTGCAAGAAGAGAGAGGGGTTTGTATCCCTCTGCAACTTGACTACAGTCTCAGAAGTATTAGAGATACTAGCAGAGAAGGGGAAATTGGTGGCAGCATACTCCATGTTATTTGTCAGTACTCTCCATTATGAATCTTTAGTGTACAGAAAAATATGTTCTATATACTTACTACAAAAAATGCAGATAAAAAAAACTTATTCAGGACCTTGGAAGAAGATATAAATAAAACTATACACTATAAATGTACAACATTATTCTAATGAAATCCATTATTTTCTCCAATGAATTCATGCTAATTAAAAATGTAGCGTCTAGTAAAAATGGGAAAGAAAAGACATGAGAAAATATTAAAGTCAAAGGATCAAAGTGTAAATTTTGCTTTTTATATTCTCCGAAAAAACCTCATGTAATCATTAAGCATCTCAGACTAGCTTTTTCATGTCTAACATGAGAACAATAGCTTTTGACAATTCAGAGAGTTATGAAAGAAACTTTGAGAACTCTGATATAATAAAAAGAGTTTTGTTTTGTTTAAAGGAGACCCATTCTGCCTTAATTTCAGCTCTGCCTTTCCTGTTGCATAGGCAGATAGTCTTAATCAGTAGAATTCTCAATCAATGGAGGAAGTGCTTCCAGAATTTACACTATTCTGACCTGCCATGCATCTGAAAACAAAGATTAAAACAAATTAACCTCATAATGGCCAGATTCTAACTTGACTACATCTTCATACTAAACATCAACCAAACACATCTTCCTTTTGCTCTCTTTTGAGTTCTGGCATCTATCTGTTTCTTTTAGTTACTATTTGCTCATTTTTAATATTTTCCTCATCCTGTTTGTTGACATTACTGAATTTCTACTGAAGATATGATCTGAGCCAGTCAGTCTGTGAACAATAGTGTATCACATTCACCAAGACCAAAGACTACTTAAGGAAATAAAAGATGTAAGTTCAACTGAACCCTGGAAAATCATTGTCTAACTTTTGCCAATGGTAATGTTTTTGCTCAGAGAATAAATGATGTAATCCTTTGTTAAATTGAATGTTCTATCAAGAGTAAATTTATAATTTTCCTTGCTTTTAAGAATCAAAAAATTTTATAATATATTCATAACATATACATTACATATAAATATACATTATGTATTTCTGCACTGGCAAAATAACTCTTTTTCAAGCCTTTTCTTTATTATTTCCCATAATGATCTTTTCTCTTCATCTGATCATCTAATATGATGAGTAGCTACCTTTTTAATTTCTTTCTCTTGTGTCTTTACATAGCAAAGATTGTCCACCCTATCTATGGCCTTCCCTAGTTTTTCTTTCTACAGCTAAAGGTTCTTTCTGCTGAACTCCTAAATAAGCTCCTCCTCCATACTGTCAATCAGTCCTTGTGAGAGTTATTGATACTCAATTCAGAGGCGTTGGTTGCAAGTGATTAAACTGCTCTGATCTTCAATGATTTGCTCTTTCTGAATTTTCTTTCCAGTTAAAGAAACACATTCATTTATTCCACAATGATTTTACTAAGTGCCATGACTCACAAGGCACTTTCATATGTTTTGGAAGATTCAGAGATAAAAATAAAATAATAGAATAAATATTAAAAGAATACAATTTGCTACTCTCTTGCAGCAGGGGGAGATATACCACTAGCAAAGGAAATGTGTGCATTTTCAGTTAGCTAAATGACGATAAATGCTAAGAAGAAAACAGATGAAGAGTAAGGAATTGGCATTCTGGGAGCAGGGTATCAATTGGGTTAAAACTTTCAATAAAGATGAATTTCTTTTTCTAATGTTCCAAGTATTTATGCATTTGTACATTTGTTTCAGGAAGATGATAAGTTCCAGGGCAATGGAACATCCATAATTAATGTCTCTTGTTGCCTGCTGTGAGGAATATGGAATAGTGAATGAGAGTTAAGTTTTCTAGCCAGAAAAAAATTGGACAATAATTTCAGATCTGCAACTAACTTGCTCTAAGAACAAACAGGCTCTATTTGCTCCTTTATAAGGTAAAGCTGTCTACTCTATATGGTTTCTAGGGGCATGAAATTAGTATTCTGGCTGACCTATCTTAAGTACTTAACCACAGGAAGCTAGTCTTTATTATATATAAAAATTCAGTATGCAACTATGTTGTATAAATAAAAGATGAATATTGAAAAGTAAAGGACATATTATATTAGTCATTAAAACAAAATGTATTCTCATAAACAAACTTTCTGGAATGTTTTACTTTCTGAGACATACTTTATATTCAGATACTATATACACCTAACTACATTTCCAAAAAAAAAAAAACAAAAAAAAGAATAAATAAACGAAAAGAAAACCTATATAGTCAAAAGTAGTTGTTGGAAAAATAAATTCTAAGCAAGGTCTATATATTAACAAATTACATAAAGATCTTGAAATAATATTGCTCTCTTGGTATTGAGCTCTGTACTGTTATTATATAAAATAATTACCTCATTTTCTAAAATTTGTACTGAAGAATTTATGAGTAAAAGATTGAAATACCTGCCCCTGACTTTCAACCATTTCAGAGTAAATGTTTATGTATTCATGAAAACACATATACATATCTGTGTTTATATAAGGACACATGTACCTTTGGATATCCAAGTTAATTCACATGCTACATGTTGCAAGTTTTATTAATTCGAGATTGTTTCTTTTCTTTTTATTTTTTTTTTTTGACCAGGCACTATGGTAGTGTGTTTCCTCTTGGAACTCAGTTCAGGGACTAAGCACAGGTGAATTGCAAGTTCAAGGCCAGCCTTGGCTTCATATAAACCAATCAATAAAACATATAATGATGTAAGGTGAAGAAAATCACATATTTAGAACTACCCAGCTGAATTCATTTTAGGTTATTCTAATGTTATTGGTAACAGAGAAGAATCATAATCTTGAGTTGGTAGAGTATATGTCTCCTTTGGTTAACCCTGACTCAAGTACTACTTTAGCCACATCAGCATCATAGCTCTTCATTGGCAGTTTGATCTGGTGCTTTGAAACTTGAGATCCATAATAAACAGTTTCTTCTACTCCTTTAGTCTTCTTCACTGATGACTCATTGGCCAGGGGAACTTGACAAGGATGTAATCACTGAGCTTGTTTCACCAGAACTGTAGCATCTTGGACCAATGGAACTTGGGTGACATGCTGTCTTTTTCTTCTGTGGTTGCAGATGCCATCTAGCATTGTCTGGTCACTAAACTCTTGGCTTTGGCTTTGAGATGGGCTGAGGTCCTTTCTTTATTGAGAGATGTATTGAGCAAAAATCAAAATTCAGAAAGCCTTAAGGGAAGAAATTCTCATTATGAATGTCCTGTCCTGTCCTCAGAAACTGATTCACAAATGCCAGTTTATAAGAAAATTAGAAGTCATGCTGCAACTGATTATGAAAATTCTCTATTTTGTTTTTCTTAATCAGGGACAGATGGATGTGCAGTTCTTTGGGGCATGTGCCTCAATTCTCTGAGTATACGGAGCTCAGTGTGATTTGCTAGAGTCACATCCGAGCATCCCACGTCTTCCAGTGTTCATTGTCATACTCTCAAGTTATCTTTATAAAATAAAAAATGAAAATATAGACTTTCAAACTTCTACCTTCTTTATACATCACTAATTTATTGCAATTTTATATTCTTTTTTAACTAAACACAGAAATTTTCTAAATTGTAGGTATTCCAGGAGATAACATAGATGGAGTAATTAAAGGAAATGAAAACCAAGTCATACAACGAACATCACCTTTTTAAGTTATCTTGTTTGTGTAACTTGTAAATAAGACTACAAGTGTTTCTGTTTTAATATGTGAAAAGCTGTTATTTTTCACCTTTGGCATTATTTGAAAAGACCCACACACTTGTATAATCAGGCCTTCACACACACACATACACACACACACACACACACACACACACACAATTTCTTTCTTGTCTATCTAGAAAGACCCCTTTTCTAAGAAAAAATGCCCAAATAAAAGCCCCTCTAATCAGTTACAAGAGTACTGTACCAATTACTTCCCTACAGGGTGACCTTTTCATCTTTTAATGGCATTTTGGAATAAAATCGCCCTAACAAGTTGGGAGTGCTATATGTGTCACATTTTCAGTTCTATTTTTTTGTCTCTTGTTGGCACTGAATAAGGCCTAATATATTCATGACCTAATTAGAGTAATTTTTGAATAATAATGACCTCCTGGGGGAAACTTCTTTCCCCTTGGTACGATTCAGACACATTAACTAGAACAAGTGTTTCTTCATTTCTAAGTGTTTCTCTGGTTATTGGAAGTATTTTTTTTATTCATTTAAAATGGAAATGATGTAACAGGAGTCCCTCCTTGAAGAAAGGAAAAGCACTTTGTTTGAGTTCTTATAATGCTTCCTTCCCTCAGAATGCCCTGTTCCTGTTGCATCATGGCTAAGGTGTTCACCTCATCTATAATTCTCATGGATGCTACTGGGTCCAGGAAAGACATACTGTCACCTTCAGAGGAAATCGTAGGTGATGCCAACAACACTAACTACAAGTGTGCCTCTTAGTTTCTGAATCACTTGCAGAATGACTATTAGGCCAACCACCTTCTTTGCTACTTTATCCTTTCCTACTGTAAACATAGATGAGCAGGTGGAGAAAAGAAAACCAATATGGACACTATGTAGAACTTTATAGATCATCTTCACTTAAACATACTAAGTATTTGTCTTTTTATTTGAATGAAGTGTATATGATTATTTTGATTATTTTATTTGTATGTGTGTATGTATACATAAACTTTCCCACAAGAGACCAAAACTGCTGTCAGCAGAGGACTCCTGGGTTTCTCTCCATTGGAAGCTCACGGTGTCTGCTCATCCATTTGCGCATCAAATCATCCTATCTCCTATAATGTGGCTCATCTTTCTTAAGTGGCCCAATACTGATAGTCTCTCTGGATTCTCAGCTGTAATAAAATTACTAGTATTCCTGAGCTCTGTGTCTATGTCTCCATTCAATAGAAATGTGGGCAGTACCCTGATTTGCCTCTCTCCAGTATGTATTTTCTGCAGTTTTTAGGCACATCACATCGTATCTCTGTGCCTCTATTAACCCATCTCCAAATGGAGATCCACATAGCTACCTCACAGGAGTGTTATGAGGCTTCTTGTTAATAGATGTTTTTTAAAAATGTGTAATCTCTAAATGAGTAAGAAAATATAATCATTACTAAGATGATAATTAGAGTATCCTATATGTATCTTAAGGAAAAGGAGATTAGCCTCATTGTTAGTAAACAGCTAAAATTAAGTCAATAAAAGATTAATGAAGAGTGAAGAAAAAGAAATCTGGTCACTACTTAAGGACCTAGATATTGTCATATCTGTCTTATGGAATGACTGCAAATGGTTTTTTCTCCAGATCCTATCTAAATTAAGTTGCTGAGGTTGTGTTGAGGTCCCTGCTTCTCATTTCCTCTTTTAAATCATTTTCTTCGATCTACTTTTGATATCTTTGCCTTTCTGCAGTTCTTAACAGCCATTTCATCTATTATCATTTTTTTCATTTAAGTCATGTAGTAATCACTAATATCTGGTTCATTCTCTTGCATGCTACCTGTATTGCTGTATATAATTTAAATAAATCAATACCCCAAAGACTAAAGTCTGTACTTCAATAATTCCTCTAATACTTCAATGTCACTTACTTTAATGGGTAAAGCCAGCTATCAATGCTTTAGCCTCACTTAAATCAATCCACTTTTACTGATTTCCTCAAGGCTTCATCTCTCTCTTGTCTCCAAGGCAGAGGGTTTTCCAGCACAACCACTCTTTTCTATAAATCCCCACACCCCACTGGCCCCCATGTTACTTTTTCTTATGTATGAAACAAAATTCAAAACCTACTAAATGCAGACCACTGATCTCATATACCTTCAAAGTGCTGAAGTCTGTATAGTAGAACAACAAAGTCCACAAACATTTCATTTTTTGGCCACAGATTTCAAGTAAGCTTTCAGTACTCAACAAAAATGCTGTATTTTTCCAGGCAATTGAATTTATTATTCACTAAGGTGAATATTTTCTACCTCCTTGTTATTCATTTTTCCCTCACTCCTAACATGTCTTACTTGTAGTTTAAAGGAAAGAACAGGAGTGTGTGCTTAACATAAATGCAGGTCGAATCATAAAGAGGAATTGGTGTGTAGGTTGTAGATGGATTTAGTTTGAAGATATAAAGGTTTTAGACACAATCTATATGAAATAGCTACCTGTACTCAAATATGGCCTGAAACTACTTTCTTCAACTCTCAGTTGGGATGGGTGAACAGAAACTGTACTGGCAACTTTATAGCAAAGAGAATAAGTTTAAGCCAGCTTTTTTGAGGCGCTCCAGAAGAATCATACCAATTGGCCTGTTGAATTCTACAATCATGTGTGTCCTGACTGCTAAGAGTGTAGAGTATATGGTAAGAAAGGGAGTCTGGAACCAAAATATTATTAGAAAACATTTGAGTTCCATTGAGAAGCATGTTTAAGTTTTTCCCAAAGAAAGGTCCTTTCAAACTTGAATAAAACCTCCTTATATACTTAGTCTACATTTCTCTTTTGTGATTTGTGAGTCTGCAATAGTCAGTTTTAACACATATGAGATCAGATTTTATCAGCTAAAGATTAGCCAAAGAATATAAGAGACAGAGATGATGTATTGATGAACATATAAAGGGACAAAAGTAGTAGCACATGTAAGAACTGCACTCTTTGTTTGTTTGTTTGTTTGTTTCTTTGTTTGTAGCAAGTAAAAACACACTTAGAGTCCCTCATATATACTTATTTTTCAGATAAAAATCAATTGAAAGCATGATAGTACAAAACATGTTTAGTATTTTTGTAAGTACAATGATAACACAGGCTTCTCAGGGTCAATAGTTAGGGAGACGACTGTTTAAAATGCCCTGTCTACTGTTAAATGAAGGTGATAATGTGTTACCAACAAAAAGTAAAATGCCATTTGTTGAGACAGAAGTCAGAAAATTACTCTCTCCAGACTTAAGTTGATGGAACCTGGCCTTGGGGTGTTAAAGCTGGTTGTTACAAGTTCACAAATGGCTAGAAAGTAATACAACCTAAGAACATAAGGCAGCTTCATGAAAGTTAGAAATATGTTCTTTGAGAGAAACTTGAAAATGTTTCCTCTCAATGAAATCCAAAAACTAATTGTAGACAAATCACAATGGCAATCATGTTTGCAACCTATGTCTCAAACTGCAGATGAGCACAGAGGAATTCCAAATGTCTTTGGATCCTCTTTTCTAGGTATTTTTCAGAAAAGCACTATGAATGGCCATAAGTAGGATCATAGCTGGATGAATTCTGCATTTATAGGTATGTTTGGAACAATATGTAAATATTCAAAGTAAATTCTAGGCTATTTGGGCAAACATCTTGAAGCGTTAATATTGCTTCTGAAGTACTTTGTGTATCAATCAGAGAAGGAAACCTTTCTCCATAAAATTATTTCATTTGCAATGACATCTATCACATTGTTAACAAGAGTGGAATTAATTTTATAATTACTTGTCATTTTTTTGAATGTTTGTCTCCTCTATTGTTCGTTTGAACTTAATCCCCAGTGTCATAAGAAGTAGGGGATTACTTGACTAGGTCAGGAAAGTTTAACCTTCATGAATGGGATTAATGTTTCATTAATTGACCAAAAGGAACCTGATTTTCCTTGTCATCATTTCTGCCATAGGAGAATAGTTTTTGGCCTTTCTTTTGAACACTCACCAAGGCATCATCTTATAACCAAGAAGTAAGCTCTACCAGAAAATCTGCTAGATTTGGGTTTCCCAACCTCAGAAACACTGAGTGACAAATAGCCCTTATTTATAAACAATCCATTTTAAGGCACTTTATAGCATTCCAAAGATATTGAGATAAATACCATAACCATCAAAGGGAAAATAAAATTCTTTCCACTGAAATTACCCTGAACTAAATGGAAATTTGTGACAGAAAAAAAATATCAAAAGAAAAAGAAAATGAGTCTACTCCAACATTTATAATAGGTGTAAAAATTGATTCAAGAAAGATCAGACATCCAAATACAAAAGCTGAAATTGTCAATCTCTTGGGCAGAAAGTTGGAGAATATAAGTAATGATAAGACACTGATGAAATTTCTCACATTTAAAAGAAGCCACAAATCATAAGCTGGTTTATTTGGACTTCACAGATGCTTAAAACTTCTGTTTATCAAATGATACCATTAAGAAAATAATAAACAGATAGCCCATAAATTGAGGAAAACTTTGCTTAGAACAATCTACCAAAGACCTTGTAGCCAAATTACTTCAATTTTTCTGGCAATATTTTCAGTTATTCTGGCAATGCAACAATACATGGATAAGCAATTAAGTGAGACTAATGGGATAGTACTTGAAGAACGATTCACAGGGAAAGGGATGAGGAAATCTAATATGTTAGTGAAGAAAAGAAATTACAGCCATTTGTCATCAAGAAAACTAATATGATAGCCATGAGACAGCATTTTGCAATGAGCAGGTTGGAAATAATGTTAAACATTAAGAGAGAAGAGCAAGTGTTCTCAGCTGTGTCAGGTGGAAGGAGAGTGTCACTGTACAAAGAAAAAAAAGAACAGTCGCTTCTCATGGTAGACTTGCATGCACCCTGTGTCCTAACAACCCCACTACATGACAATTCAAGTATCTACCCTTGACAAGAGTGATTATAGCAATTTTACTCATAGTGACTTAAACTGCAAAATCACTAATGTCCATAGCAATGAGAACAAGTAAAGAACGCTTGGCATATCTACCTTGCAGAAGAAAAAATCAGCAGTATGAGAGAAAGAAAAGACAACAATAATAGACATATCAAGAAACAGTTTTAGAAAACAAAACAAAACATTTTTTACAAAATAAT
Organism: Grammomys surdaster; assembly: GCF_004785775.1. Lineage (NCBI taxonomy): Eukaryota > Metazoa > Chordata > Mammalia > Rodentia > Muridae > Grammomys > Grammomys surdaster. The sequence goes on along the minus strand of NW_021620725.1, from coordinate 3,618,714 downwards.
TCAGGCATCAAAAAGTGTGTCCCATTGTATTCAATATAAGGGGGATTCTAGAACGGAAGGCAAAACTGTGGAATGCAGGCTAAGAGGTATCTCTGGGCTTGATGTGGGATTCACTAAGAATTGGCCTTTTTATATGTAAAATGAAAATATTCTCCAGTTTCATAGGCTAAAACTTTATAGGAAGTTTTGTTGAAAACTCCTCATAGCTTTCACTTAAAATCTTCTATTTTGTTCTTTAATATATCTGTATTAACAGGCTGAAAATAAAAGTACCTTCAGCAATGGAACATTAACTGAGATACTGAAAGGACATTCTCTTATACCATAAGCTAACAATCTCTGTTCTATATCTATGTACCCATCCAAAACTAATAGCATGAGTCCAGATGACTAAGTATATTTAGACCTTCTTCCTGCATGGTCACTATCTAAAAATAGCTAAACCTAAACCATTGGCAAAGCTCACCTCCAAAAACTGGCAGATTCATGGTTTTTGAGCCCTTGGAAATCTATTTTTAACCTAAAAAATCCAACACAGTACTGAAAGGAAATTATCATGTCTATATTGTAGTCTTAAGCGGAGAAGTATCCAAATGTTCATATGTAATGTGGGCAGACTTGTGTCAGTCCAAACTGAGATGATTCTCTCTGTATTATGCTTCTGAGTTTCTAACTGCTTCCCAGTTATAAGTTCTCATCTAAGCCTATTTTATTAGTCAGGAGAAACAGAACAGATAGAATGAATATGTACATATACACATAGATATACATATTCACATATGCATGCACATGTACGCTACCACTGGAAGGTACAGTCCAGAATTAAGGTGGATTTTCTCACCTCAAAGTATCTAGATTTTGAGTAGTCTCCCAACTTCAATTATTCAGTCAAGAAAAATCCTTCACAGGCATACCGAGCCACTTGTACTTTAGTTAGCTGCAGAGGTAGCCAAGGTGGCAACCAAGAATAGCCTTAGCAGTCATCTTCATTCTCCTTAGTCTTGCTTCACACATAGATTTCTAACCCACAGTGCACAAAATATTTCAACATAAAACTTTATTAATCAGTTCAATTTCTTAACATATACGTGAATGGTCTGTGAATGACACTGTGGTAAGTTTTGTTTTAAAAAAAATCATAACTTCCACTTTGAAGGTGGTTTGTGTTCACTTGAACCTTTTGTATAAGTTCTTATAATGACAGCAAAGTTAGGAATAAATAAACCCTATGCCCAACTAAGAGATATATTTTCCTGAAATTTGAGTGTTATTGAACTGACCCAATCAATTTCAATTCACCTTCCACTGGATTCTCAATCTCTCTGAGGGAATGATAACCCTATGGTCCTCTGTACCCTTCAAAGTTACTCTGACGACTGAATGGTTGGGGTTATGTGGATAATGATCATAACAAAATTGTCTAAATGCCCTGAAATGATGGTTAGGAACGTATAGAGAAATATAATTGTTAAAGTCAGAAATGCCCCAAATGACTTTGCTCTCACTTTGTAGAAAGTTTTTTTTTTCTCTCTCCATAATACATGCCTCTGGAAAGACAAGTAGTTCATGTTCGCTTTTGGCTTTCTGTCTTATAAGATTAATTTAAAGGGTGGAAAATTCACAATTTTAAAATAAAAATAAGCTGTGTTTCTCTTATAAAATCTGTTCAGAACCTAAGTTAAATAACAGGAAATCAAATATGAAGTTCATGTACGAAAGGAAATATAGTTCTAAATCTACAGGGGATTTTTGTTTGTTTGTTTTCTGTGTTTGTTTTATAATGCCAGCTTAGAGCAAGGGATGCATTTAATTGTGTCAAACTCTTCCATAATGCTGAGTCTGCCCAACGAGAATTTAGTCAAGCAAGGGATAAAGATTTGCACTTTATGCTTTTACTTTAGATTTCTTTTAAGATGTTGTGCAACACAAATCAGCCCCAATTCCTCAGCAGGTGTATAGGTATAAGGGCCTGAGGATTTATGACGCCGTCTCAAATTGCAATCATCTCTTTAGCTCATAGTTTAATTGCACTGGAAAATTCACTCCTAAATAGAGCCATGAGATGTGCACGTGGATTATGAATTTATGTATGTGGAATATGGTGCTATGCATTTGAGAGGGGGAGAAAAGCACAGATGGTTAGGCTCCATAAACTACTTCATTGATGTATCAAATAAGCCCAGGTACAATTTAGGCAGCTGGAAGGAAACACAAAACCAAAAGGAGAATAAAAGATTTGCAGATAAAAATCATTGGATTTTGATGCTGAAATAGGAAATTAGCTTTTTAGATTTTTTTCTTCCTTGCTACACAGTTGGTATAAGCATATCTTTCATCTTTCCAGTTCCTTCCTAGGTGAATTACACAAGAAACAAAGGACAGCCCCTGAGAAGCCAAATCAAATTATTTGTAAGCAGACATTAAAAACACAGATGCTTTTCTTGCTCACTGAAAATGGGATATCATTTCAAGTGCATGAGGCCCTTATATTATATTAAGAGTTTCCCATGGCCTGAACAGTTAGATACTGGCCTAATATGCTAGGGAAGTAGCCACCTATCAGAGAGGAAGTGAGTAGTATATTTCCATATTCATAGCCATAAAAACTTGGAAATTCGAAACCCAGAGTGGTGTCAAGGAAGCTTGAACCAATTGATAAAGTTGTGACTTAACTTTACTGTGTATTTGACTGAAAACAGCTGAGGACTGGTTTAACAAAATGCCAGCCATCCAGTGTTCTGAGGTTGTAAGCCATTTATAGAATGAACCTGTTCAGAGAAGTAGAGGGTCTTACAGTTGAACTACTGTTCCTACTTCACTCTGAATCACTAAATGGATTATGTCAGTCAATCCAGCTCCCTGTGACACTTTTCATACTATATCATTTGGGAAATAAGAAAATGACTAGTTCCTAAGTAAAGATACCTTTCTGAGAATAGGCAGTGAGCTGCTGAGCCTAGGCAAATTTACCCTGAAGAGTCGTCAGTTTGACCTACACAGCACCAAGTATATTAGACTCACTAGTTGCTTCTATGGAGGGGCTTATGTCATAGAGCACCAGATATGTTTAAAACTGTATTAGAGAAGGTGCATAGAGAAAGCCTGTCTTCATAAGAAGAGGCTGCCATGTTCACATGAACTTATACACGCCCTTTACATGAAAACATGTCACGGAATTCAGCATCTATTTGATTCATCCACATTTTCCCTATTCTCATTTATAAGTCTCCATTCCTCGAAATATAACAGGAAAAAAACAAATCCAATAGAATTTACGTTATAGCTGAGTAAACAGAAAACTTGCAAGTAAGTAATATAGATAAAATATAATTGTAGATATATATTAATGATAGGCAGGAAAATAAAGCATAAGATTCTGACCTGCAATTGTTCTGTCACAGATGGAATTTTTACAGGATGATAAGCAGACATGAAGAAATGATAGGAAGAACATTATTGACAAAAATAAGCCATCTGCAAACACCATGAGATCCGAATGAGTTTGATGTATCCTGAGACATCAGAAGCCCAGGATAGTGAGAATGAGAGAGACAGAGGAACACTTGCAGCGAATGATCTTAGAGAGATAAACAGACTTCAACAGACAGCACCTCCTTCTTCATAGGGTAGCCCCACTGGCTGGTTTTGTTTTGTGTTTTATTTTGTTTTAACTGAATGGTAGGTAGGCATTAAAATCAAGACCTTGCACGTGCTAGACAGGCTTTCTATCAGTGAGCTGTTCCCCAGCCCAAACAGTTGCCATATACAATTATGAAATAGATGCTATTGTGATGAGCTACAGGATGGGGAACAACAAAAATAGTGCAACAAAAGGAAGGATATGAAGTGTGACATGAACTACTTTCAAATGTCACTACATTACAATGTGTGAATACACAATCACAGTCAAGGATGGGAAAAACTAGGGAAGTTGCAAGTTGCTGGGAATCTAAAGAAGTGAAGGGGAAAGAAAATAAGGACAGTGGCTCTGTAAAGGGAAGTAGTTCTCAAGATGATGAGCAGTTATCCAATTTCTTGTTTTAACCTTGAAGTATCATGGATTGTTGATAGGTAAGCTGTTGTTGTTTGTGATAGATTTTGCATCATGGGAGATACTACCATTTGTGAATACATTAAGATAAATGTCCAGAGAAAAAAGAATGAGGGCATCATGATCCGTAAGTAGGTGAAAGGAAAAGCTATCCAGTACACAAGCACAGAGCTTTGCTTCAGATGACAAAGCGACATTTCATCAATTCCAACAGGAGGAAAGCCAACACCTATCGATCCTAATGTGGGCAGGTTAGTAGATGTGAAGGAAGACAAGTGACGGTCATCTATCAGAGTGCTTCTATTTTTTTCAATTAAGTATTGAGGACAGAAGCCAATAATGATAAATGTTGTCTCTTACTGAGTTTTTCCAAAGAGAGGAAAAATTATGAAAGAGTCCTCTCACTTAAAGTGTAAAGTGGTGAATTTACCTGAGAAATATTGTACCTGGGATTCTAAAGTTACACTGTATATATGTTTGTACTTTAGAGCAGGCAATTGATCAGAGTCTATTAAGTTCTGTGCCCTATTTATTACACTCATACCAAGACATAGAGTAATAGAGTGACATTTTACAAACTATAGTTTCAAAACATCAGAGGAGAAACAACAGTGAGTTAATATTAGCAGGAAATTACAATATCTTAAAGTACATCAAAAACAAGGTAAAGAAGGATCATCACAAATAATGAAGACATGGTCACTAGCAGAAGGTTGGGCTCACTGACTCAAGCATTAGAAATGAAATAAGTAACTTTGAAGAGTAAAATATAGAAAGAGAGAGAGGACTGATTTAAAATCAAGGTTGTGAAGCTGGGGTAACAGTATGCATTAAACCTATAAGTCATTTGTTGTGATTAAGGAAAGGATCACTGCAAATAGAGAGAAAATTTCAAGCTTTTGAATTAACTGCCAGTCTGGGGTCAGTTGGTAAAGTGAAGGTGTACACTTTCTTGCCTTGGATAGTAGAGTCCAGGTATACAGAACAGTAAGTAGTTCAAGTCCATTAAACGAGGACAAGTCCAGTAAGAAGCAGTAGCGGGTGATGTGGAACTGTGTGACCTTCTCAAGCTTCAGAGATGTTGGTGGAGGTGGAAGGAAAGATGGACTGCCATGGCATACAGATGGGTAAGATACTCCAGGTCCGTGCTTTGAAAGAGCTGTTGGACATGCAAGGAAACAAAGGCTTTTGTCCCAGGGATACAGGTATACCTTGGCACCAGGAATAAGTACAATTTGGTTATATGAAGGAGCATTTTTAAGAATGTTTAACCCAGAATTGCTCCTGTCCAAAGGAAATAAATTATGGAAAAGAGACTGAAGGAAAAGCCATCGAGAGACTGCCCCACCTGGGGATCCATACTCATCTGCAGACACTAAACCCGGACACTATTGTTGATGCCAAGAAGTGCATGCTGACAGGAGCCTGATACAGCTGTTTCATGAGAGGCTCTGCCAGAGTCTAATCAATACAGATGAAGAGCCTCCAGTTAACTATTGGACTGAGTATGGGCACCCCAATGGAGGAGTTAGAGAAAGGACTGAAGAAGCTGAAGGGGTTTGCAACCTCATAGGAAGAATAATAATATCAAACAACCAGACACCCCCCGCCAGAGCTCCCGGGGACTAAACCAACAACTAAAGAGTACACACGGAAGGCACCATGGCTCCTGCTGTATATGTAGCAGAGGATGGCCATATCAGGCATCAGTGGGAGGAGAGGCACTTGGTCCTGTGAAGGCTCCATGCTCCATTGTAGCGAAATGCCAGGGGAGTGAGGTGGAAATGGGTGGGAAGGTGGGGGAGCACCATCATAGAAGCTCGGTGAGGGGGTATGGGGTAGGGGATTTGGGGAGGAGAAACTGTAAAAGATGATAACATTTGAAATATAAATAAATAAAATATCCAATTAAAAAAATAATATCTAAAATGAGGAGGATTTCAGGTCTGATTGGGTGGAGCCTCCTGAGATCAGTCCATATGTTGATGGATACCTGAGGGGCTTCAACTTCTGGGAGTGAATGCTATGAACAAGGAGGAAATCCAAAAAGACCATACTAGTTACTCTTTTCAGCTTTACAATCAAAGAAACAAGAGAAGGTGGATTTATTTGGCTGAAGGTTTAAGAGGTCCTCCATACTTCTCCCAACTCAGCCTTAAATTCAGAGGATTATACAACATCCCAGGATAGAGGCACCTACCTGGGGACTAAGTGTTATGCAAATAAATCTGTGGCAGTCTCACAATCATACCATAACAGGAAGTTAAATCCTGGTCCTGGTCTTGTATTGTTTAAAGTAGTAAAATAATCACTGCCTCCTTAATCTCAAAGTCAGTATCTTGAACACTAATAGAAAAAGTAAATGGAATGACATTCTATCATATTTACCAGGGAAGCACTCTACTTCAAAAGCACAGGTAGCAAAGCCTCTGTATAGGTTATAGCCATCCAGTGTCCTACCATGAAGAAGAGGGGCTTAGCAGAAATGCAGGATATGCGATGTATACTGTCTTTCTTTTGAGAAATACACTTAGGAAATGTAGTTGTAAAACAAGGTCTGAATGAATTAGGTTCAATTAGAACAATGCAGTTTTACACCATCTTTCTACATATAACACAGAGAAAAAATCTGCTCAGTAGATACACTTAATAGACGTAACTTAATAGAGGTGCAAATTTCTGAGACTTACAAGAGACTGAAAGGACTGTATTCGTTCTTGACTTGGATAGTAGAGTCCATGAGGTTTGCCTGGCATAAGTATTTAAAGCAATACTTTCATTCTACAAAAATGTCTATACTTCATCAAAATACATTCATGTTTAGGAATAGGACATGAGAAATGAATCCTCATTTTAAAAACGACTCAGCTCCACACTGCAACTTCACTTGAAGGGACAGTAATATTTGTTTGGCCAATTTAGCTCATCATATATTTTCTGCACTTATGGTCTTCCTAGCCTAGTTCCTGGTATGTAAAAATGTCTTCAAGGCTCTACTGGCTTTATGAGGATGGCAAATTGACATATTTGGTAATAACTGATGCATACTCCGAAATAGCACCTAGCATAATATGCTATGTATAGTTTAATACACATCCATACAAGTATACATGTGAGCACCCAAGCAAAAATTCTGAGTGGTATTTATTATGTCTCATGGTCTCATAAGTATCTAGCATGTATTAACTCATCTAAACCTGAAAGTCACACTTGGAGTTTCTACTGATATTATTTTTTGCTTTATCGAGAGCAAAACTTGCTGAATACTATACACCAAAATTGTGGAAGAGCCTGAATCCAAACCTACAGATTATGGCCCATGAACCAAAGTTTTTAATGTCTTGCATACTGCTTCATAAACTCCTGTGCAAGAAAAATACCAATTTTCTTTTTCAGCTTTCTAAAAATCTTAGTGTGAATCCTTAACCAATTGCCCATTTGTCTCTTCGTATTGTTTTATATCTGCTATTCCAGCAACATATCTCACTGGGCTATTGCCTGTGTATTAAAATGAGTGACATGGAGGGTTTTATTATTTTGAGAGAGCTCCTGTCAAGATTGTGGGCTTTCTTCATTCTGAAAAGCAGCAAGAAGAGGAGAAAGAAAATTAACATTATTTGCTTATTCACTTTGCTGCAATTTATGTAATTTCTCATTCAGTCCTCACAACAGTTTTGAGTGTATTTATCTTATTTTGCAAATAAGAAAAAATGTAGTTTAACGAACACAAATAAGTTTTCCAGGGAAAGAGGAAGAAGTAGAGTCAAGATCTGAATCACGGACTGATACCTGACCAGCTAGACTGTATGACCTGCTTTATTCTAATGACAAGAACAACACCATTTTCGTATCTGTTTGCCTGTGATGCACCTTCACTGGTATTACAAAAAGCAATAGAAAAGATGTTTTGTGTTGCCTTTACAAGAGACAGTCAGTGCTTTGATATGGTGTAAGATGAAAGAGATAGAGCTAAACACAATACTCTGCACAGGACTGATGCTCATCTCTCTGGTCATAAATTAGACATGTGGATGACATGCAGTTTATCAGCACTTCCACACAGAAGATCTCAGGACTGAGTCAGACTAAGAAATGTTGCTGAACCTCAGGCATATATAGTAGCATGGGAAAATGAAGGGAAACACTATACAAAATGACAATAGCAACCAAGGACACAAAATAAGCCCCTTGAAAGTCATTAACCTTGACATAGCCCGAATCTTGTTCAGATTCTTAGCAAGAGGTGTTAGGAAGGGTTAAGAACTGGCATGAATCTTCAAAGCAATGTGACAAGTGACACCATTCTGCATCCATAAAAGACCAAATTTCTTATTCCCTAAGCCCAATTGGATTCATATATTGTTTTTTAAATGGGGGAAGTCCAGATTGAAGATAGCCATAGTTTCTACTCTCAAAAGGAACTCAAAGTTTAAACAGATATTATATTTTTAGATTACAAAATATAGAAAAAGGAACGAGGTCTGACTCAAGTAAGAGGCCCAGAATCTGCACAGAGAACATGCAAGTTGGCAGCATATTTTTGGCCATTTCCTAATGTAAGGAGAATGTTTTTAACATGGTACAGGAGTTGTCTATCACATTGCTAAGCATACAGAAAATGCACATTCATTATTTTGACTATTTCTGTCCAGCAGACAGGCATGTTACTCACTATGAAATAGTTTTAGGTCCAAATAATTCTCATAATTGGGAGCCATGAAGGGCTTCTGTCAGCTCATTTTAATGTACAGTTCATATATTATCGTGGGAAACATTTGCAAATAAGTAGATCGTAGATGATGAAGAGAAAGAATAAATGTAGTATGTGTGTATGCAGAATGGAGATAACTCCTAATACTTATTGAATAAAACTCAATAAGCCCAATAAGGTAAATTGACTAAAGTATGGATTGTTTGTACATTTAATGATAGGAAGGTTACTAGAAATCATCTAGTCCTATGTTTAAATTAGCTCCTCATTTTTCTGTTTACAAAACCTGAGATTAATGGCCTTGGTTTTAGCATATGAAGAAAGGTATTTTCAGAACTTCATGATTTCTTGTCCTATATCTAGGCTTCTGTTGTTAGATTTTAAAGGTAAATAAATATATAATCATATGTCATTCATATATGCATATTAATACATAATACTATTATTAATATATTTATATATGCATCTGAGTATCTATATCTGAAATTTCTATATACATGAATTTAATCATGGAGGAAAGATATCTAAAGATCCATTAAATATGTTCTTAACATCTATAAATTTTTCTGGTAATTATTTCCTAAATAATACAGTACAATAGTTATTTAAATAGATTAACTATCAAAATAATACAGTACAACAGTTATTTCAATAGTTACATTAACTATCATGAGTGATTTAAAGATGGTTTTATGTATTAAGGAAGGGGATGTACATAGGTTGTACACAAATGCAACATCATTTCATATAAGAGACTCGAGCCTAATTAGAATTGGTGTGTTGGGAAATCCCCTTTGAATATGAAAGCATAACTGTATATAAATTTGATATGCATGTGGGTGTTTCTGTTTGTGTTTTCACATGTATCTAGATATGTAAGAAGGTAGATTAACAGATACAGAGACTTACAATCTAGGTTATTAAGAAAAGGACTTATATGCTGTATGTACTTGCCATTCAGACAAATAAACTACAGATTTCCTGCACATTCAGGGTGTAAAGATAAGTTTATTGGAGGTCCCCAATCAGCATTCTGTCTACATCTGACACCGCAGTACATTTTTTTTTTTTTTTGGTAGAAGTGAGAGCTGGGGTTAATGGAGTTTTGGTACTATTATATTATGTTTCCAATGATAATTTCAAAGCCGTATGGCTATTTTTCTCAGGTTTTGACTGCAGTTCCCACTTATTTATATCTGACTCAAGGGAGAAAATAATCATTCCATGACAATTCATGTCACAGATCTATTTTAAGACCCAGGATGCAATCTGAAGTGATCATCCCATTATTGTAGTTTCCAAGATGAGACTGAGGCTGCTTCCCATTAATCGGTGTACAAAATTTGCAGCAATGAGCATGCTCTGAATTAGGCTTCCAGCCTTGCCAATTTGTTCACAATGTGACCTTGAGAGTATTCTTAGCCATTGAATGGCTTTGGTTTTCTTTCTTAAAAAGATGTTTTGATGACATATAATTTCTAGGGTCACTGAAGGGATTAAATTCGGTAAACTCTGTAAAGGAGATTTGGCATAGTGTCCAGCATACCTACTCTGTCACAAACATTCAATAGCAGATACAGAAGACAATTTTAATGCCTAAGGATCCCCAAAATTCATTTATCTCAGGAACTAATTTCCCTCACAAATTGGTAAATTAGAGACCAAATATGGTATGTTACTTGCCTTGATGCAAGATGTGGAACAAATGCTCCAATAAGAATTGCTTATTCCCTGTTTTACTTGGTTCCCAAATTGACCGTTTGGTCAAATATAAAGTATATGATATAGCACCAAATAGAGTGTTTCTGTGTTCTTGAAGTGAAATTGACTAGTCTGCTAGGGGTATAAGAACATTAGCCATTATGCAATGTTAGGTAAGGGAACATAGTTTCTGAGTTTGTCATTAAGCAGGTCCCAGCACTCCCTTCTTGAATTTGCATCAGGCTGGCTGGCTGGCTGCTTTTCTTCTATGAAGAACCATTGATCTCTGCTTTCTTTCTTTCTTTGTTTCTTTCTTTGTTTCTCTCTCTCTCTTTCTTTCTTTCTCTCTCTCTCTCTCTCTCTCTCTCTCTCTCTCTTTCTTTCTTTCTTTCTTTCTTTCTTTCTTTCTTTCTTTCTTTCTTTCTTTCTTTCCTTCTACTTTATGATCTCCAGACAGCATTACTTCATTCCTTAAGCAGTTATTGAACACCTTCTACATGCTAGATAAAGCACTAGATGAAGCCTTGCACAATACCGAGAGTTTTCTCCTGCCCTACCTGTGTCTCATTCCCAGGTGCATTTTTGTAGTCATATAAAAACCAAATACATTAGTCTCTCAAATTCATTGCAGACAAATTATTTATGAACTCTCTTCCATAGACCTGGAAGATAACAACTTCCTGGTGACTGACTGATCCCTTATGTCTTCGAGGAAAACTAGTTTGTAATGATCTTAGTTGGTAAAAACCTCACAATGAACTCTTGGCAACTGAAGATAGGTGAGGTAGGAGAAAGCAGAAACACTACTAAATAATGAGCCCATGTCATACTCCAGTTTACATAAGGCCCAGGGTCTTTTCCTTCCTGCTTCCCAGAAAGCAGTGAGCCTTACCATTTAAGAGCAGAGCACTGACTAATTAGGATGACCCAGCATGGAGAGCATGGCGCAGGGATCAAATTTATGTCTCTTTGAGGATAGGAAAGTGTATTCTAGAGACATGCTATTATGTACTAAAATTAAGGGAAACTCAGGCTTAGGGTGACCCTTAATGAGAGCTTGTATTTATTTTTCATTAGTGACTACTTGCTGACCCAATTAACAAGAAGTCAATCTTTCAGTCATAGAGAAAAAGACTGAGGAAAATAAAAGCTGTGAAAAATACTCAAAATCACCTGAAGGGAATATCATTTTTAACCATAAAGTCAGAATTATGTTAATTGAAGATATTATGTCTAATATATGCCAATCATTGGTGTCATAGTTTATAGAAACAGGGATCATATAAAGGTGAGGGCAAAACACATAGAATTATATTCTGGCCTTGAAACATAAACCGGAATGAGCTATCATTAGTAACAATTATTCTAATCATTCAAAATATCTTATGACTCTTAAAATCAAACATCCAACTTTTTTTCAGTCTGTGTACTTATGAATAACCAAACATGTATGTCCATTTTTGTTAGATTCAAGTTACCAATGCTTTGGAAAGAATCTGTTCTTTGAAAAGAAAAAATTCTTTGTTCTATCAAAATCAGTTTTGTGAATTTATGATACATTTCTCAACGTCAGTGTCTTCAAGTGTGAAATGAAGACAATGTCTTGGACACCTGTAGTGTTCAATGTATGTCGACTCTGTAAGCTTACTAATAGATATAACCTTCAACACCTGTCTTTCTTTTATGACTATCCTTTTCCCAAACTTACAATAAGTACATAGATATAAACTGAATAGTGTATTTACAATTTCCTTTTCTGTCATATCAGCCAATCTATAGTAAAATAAAATTTGTTTCTGAGGATGTCTACAGATAACAGTAAGTGCTAGAAATTTTGTTTTACATTTCAATTCAGTGTAGCTAATAATTTTCCATGTTTGTGTGATAATTGGAGATCCTATGTTTATAGTCTATGTGTATTCAGCCAGCTCATAGTAATTGGATTATATTATTGTTGAAAGATTTCAAGTTTTCTCTTTTCTTGGTTTGGAGATACATAATAGACAGTTACAAATGGTGATATCTCAACTGTATTAATAAAACACTATAAATTGTTTCCCTTGCTATATTTTCATACCATTAGTGATTATTGCTTTGTCCTCTCTCTCCACATTTTCCAGCCTCACATAAGCTGTATATTTCAATTGTATCATCATCATCATCATCATCATCATCATCATGAGATCTATATAAATGTGTATGCCCACTGAGCGAAGTCATTGAATAACTTTTAGGAGTTGTTTCTATATTTCCATTGTTGAACTCAGATCTTCTAGTTTGAACAACAAGTGAGTTTTTTGCCCACTAGGCCATCTTTTAAGTCCTTCGCTATCTAATTCAATATGAAAAAAAATACTTTAGCTTCTATGAACATGTGTGATGCCATGCCATATTTGCCTTTCTCTGCTTGGCTTATTTCACTTAACTGACTGTCTTCCAATTCCATTAGATGATTCCCTGTCTTGACAATTGCAGGTACTGCTGTCATAAATCTAGGCCCACACGTATCTCTTGGCCAAGTAATTTTTCTCTAGTGATAAAACAGGTAGTGAGGTTGCTGGTTCAGGGGGTAGCTCTGTTTTTTCTATAAAGATTCAACTAATTTATATTCTTCCCACCAATTATGTGTAAGAGTATCCTTTTCCAGACAATTTTAAAATATATTGCCTTCTTGATAACAATAAACCTAAAAGGGAAGAGATGACATCTCACTGTGATTTGAATTTGTATTTTGTAGTTCGATCCCTGATACAGTTTGAATTTCTTTGTGTATGCGATAATAAATAGACATGTAGCATTATTCTTATATTATCAAAGCTAATGCCAATGCTGCTCATACTACACATAAACTGAAATTGAGAAAATGCTTTCCACTTATTTTATGAAGTCACTATGACCAAGTAACCAAAGCTAAACAGGAACATGAAAACAGCTATCAACAAACAGCATAGTACCATATTAGAAATGTATGAGACAACACAACCACAAAATTTGGGATTGACAATGGTGTCTTGCCTGCAATATATGTTAGTGAAATGGTGGCACAATGTCTTTGGAAGTAACCAACCAATATCTGATCTTACTTAAGGCCCATTCCATAAGATGGAACCCACAGTTTACTCTGCTTGGATGACAAAGAATGTGAGACTACATAGCCTAGGGACCTAGGGTAAGACCAAATACTTGTTCTCTAAAAAAAAATATAAAGTTAATAAAATATAGCAATTAAATAATTACTAATGACATTCTACTATACTCAGATTAGTCCCTTTGCTCAGCAATCATGATAGATGCCTCCTCCTGCAGCACAAATACAGAGACCCACAAGCAGACATTATGTAGAGAATAAGTGACCTTGGTACATTAACCCTGAAAGGAATGTCTCCATCAAATGCTTACCCTCAAAACTCAGATTGTATTCTGTAGAAAAGAAGGCAGAAAGATTGTCAGAGCAGAAGGGCTTGGAGAACACCGGGAAAACAAGGTACTCTAAATCAATATAAGCAAAGCTCATATGAGCTCACAGAGACTGAGGCAGCATACACTGGAACTGCTTGGGTCTGTAAAAGGAACTCTGCACTTATACTGTGACTTCTAGTTTGTGGGAAAAATAAAGCCACTGTGGTGGTGGTATCCCAGTGGGTTTCCACCTGCGGCTGGTCCCACATGCAGGAGGAGGTCTAGGGTTCCAGAATTCTGGAGGCTTTGGCAGTGGTAGGTCCCAATGACACGAGGAAGTCCTTGGTTCCAAAAGGGTTTATTATCATGGTGGATGGTGGATGGATCTAGGCGTACCCCCGTAAAACTCAGGACAGTACCGAGTTAAATAGGGAGGGAGAAAGGGGGAGGATCAGGAGAGGATCTGGGGAGGCATGCTTAATTTGCTCCGCCCTCTGGCCTTCATTAGTATGTAAATCCCTAGGGCCTGAGGCCTCTAGTCATGCTATCTACCTGTGCACTTTGGGAAGGGCTGTAATGGCCTACATGACTGAACAATGTAGTTCTATTGAGACTAGACTGCTTTTCAGGACCCTGGGTTCTAGGGGCACAGCTGAACTCCTGCTGGTACTCACGTAGAATCTCACGGTTCTAGGCCCATGCCCAACCATGAACCAGGAAACCCTTATGCAGTCCCACACTAGTTTAGGGTTTTTATGGGATTCCTGATTGTTTGGATGGAAGTTCTCTGATTCTCGTGCCTTCTCTTGGGCTCCTTTCCTTCTATCTTTGTCTAATTTTAATGTGATAGTTTTCTTTTAACTTTTTAATTTTATTTTATTTTTTCCCTTAGAAATCTGGTTATTTCCTAATGAGAGACAGAAAGGGAGTAGACTCCAATGGGAGGAGAGATAGCGAAGAACTGGAAGGGGTGGAGAGGAAATGCATAATCCAAATATATTATTTGAGGAAAGAAATCTGGTTTTAGTAAAAGGGGAAAAAAGATATTACTATTCCAATACATGAGCTAGCACACCCACTTCTTCTGCTAGTCAATTAATATGGACTGTCTGTTGCAAATAATATTAGTGTCAAAGTGTGAATGCTTCAATCCTACATAGAAGGGGGAGTTAAATATTCACAGGAGGTAAATGGAGGAGGAGCCTGGGAAGGAGAGAGGAGGGAGAGGGAAAAAGGAGAGTAGGATCAGGTATTGGAAAGGACAGGAGATAAGTACAGAGGGTCAGGAAATTGAATAGAAATATGTAGCTGTGGGGGATGGGGAAGTGAGGATAGCCACTAGAAAGTTCCAGATGCCAGAGAAGTGAGAGACTCCCAAAACCTAACAGATTTGTCTTTAGCTGAAATGCCAAACAAAGGGGAGATAGAACCTGTACCTCCAGTAGATAGGCATGGTCCCAGTTGAGGGATGAAGGCACCCACACATCTCAAAAATTTTAACCCAGAAATGTTCCTGTCCAATGGAAAGACCGAGAAAAACGGAACAGAGTCTGAAGATAAGTCCATCCAGAGACTGTCCCACCTAGGAATCCATCCCATCTGCAAACACCATACCCCTATTTCATTGCTGATGCCAAGAAGCACTTGCTTACAGGAGCCTGGTGTGGCTGTTACCTGAGAGGCTCTACCAGGATCCTATCAATACAGATGCAGGTACTCACAGCCAACCATTGTACTGAGCCCAGGGATCCAATGGAAGAGCTAGGGGAAGGACTGAAGGAGATGAAGGGGATTGCAACCCCATAGGAAGAACAGTATCAACTAACCAGAGCTCCCAGGGACCAAATTACCAACCAAACAGAATATACATGGAGGGATCCATGCCTCTAGATACATATGTATTGGAGGATGGCCTTATCTGACATAAATGGGATGAGAGGCCCTTGGTTCTGTGGAGGCTGATGCCCTAGCATACAGGGATGCTAGAGCCGTGAAGTGGGATAGGTGAGTGAATGAAGGAGCGCCCTCTTAGAGACAAAAGGGGAGGCGGTATAGGAGGGATGGGATTGCGGAGGGGTAACCCAGAAAGGGGGGGGGTATCATTTGAAATGTAAACATATAAAATAATTAATTTATGGTAGAGAAAACAAAAACAAAAAACAAAAAAATACTATTAATGCAAAGCATAAAAAAAATCGTAAAATATACATCAATGATTTCAAATGCGCATCACTCAGCACTCGGCAGCTAAATATGATAAAAGCCCAGTGTACCATGATGGATGAGGTAAAGCTGAAAGCAAATCTTTAAAGACTTAAAAGACTAGTTAAACACAATACTGAAATCTTGACCGTGAAAATTAAGTTAAGGACATTCTAATTAGAAAGGACAAAGTAAATTTGTGTTTATATAGAAAGACACCTATATTACCAACCCCTACAAAAGATCTGTTAGAACTTATAGAATTTCGGATAAGTTGCTAATGCAAAATCAACATACAAGTGTCAGTAGTATTTGAATATATCAGCAAGAGACAGTCTGAAGGAAAAAAATGAGGTAGGAGTGTTACTCACAAAAGCCACAACAGGTCTACCTCCCTACGAAGAAATTGATTTATTTTCTTTCTTGTTTAATTGAGGAAATGGGCTTAATGTAAGACTAAGAAAGAGCTAAGGAAGAGCAGATTGATTGAGAAATTAGAAACTGAAACACTCAATGGTAGAAACTAGCTTGTCCTGATGGGAAAATATGATTGAGTGGAATGATTAGCTGGGTTGAAACTGAGGATGCAGGAGAATGTGTGAAAGAAGAGCATCAAGAGGAATTGCTTGTCCTCACAGTTGTTTTCAGGGGCTGAATATCCTTAATAATTTTGAGAAGGTACGTGAATGACTTTGGAAGACTAGTTAGAACTGTTTGTTTGATTTTTTTTTGGTCATTTGTTTGTTTTGGTTTGGTTGTTGTTGTTTGTTGTTGTTTTAACTCCTGGAAAGAACATTATAAAAGATTTTAGGTGAGATGCTGAGAATTTTTTTTAATGTTTCTTAGATGCCATTTTGACTCCAAGTCTTATTGAAAAAGACACATTGCAGCTCAACCTTTATTTTCAAGCTATAGTGGAGTTGCATATATATAGCACATTGGGATTAATTTCTAATGCTCATAAAATATTTTCAGTCCTCCAGTAACCATCACTTCAGTTCCTGCCACCTAGAAACAAGAAAACACATACCTGACTCTATCACTTACCTCATGGCATCCGATCAAATCCAGACTCACTTGCTCTTAATTCTCTTTTACGTCTCATTTCAATTTCTTCCATTCCTGTACATGGTAATTTTGTTTATTTTACCTGTACAATAAAAATGAGATGTGACAGAACTGGGGAGGGAACATCGTAGAGCTGTGAAACGAACTGATGACTTCGGTAACTCTGCTAAAGAAGTTATGAAGTCATATTGCAACAAAAGCTCCAGAAATATTTTGCAATCATATTGTTCAGCAGGTCACCAACCATGGCATAGGTGTGGTGATATTTCAGCCTTCTCAATCTCAGATGTCACCATGGATAAGGTAAAATTTACAGAGATGCACACAGGGTCAAACATCCTACAGATTGGGAGTTCTGTGTGCCTGTAACTATAGAATTTTTTTAAAAAAGAATTTTGTATTTTACAGCATGTTCTCATTTGTTATTATTTTTGATCCTCTTTGCAACCCTGTGAAGAAAGCAAGACAAAAGTCATGGCCTCAACTAAGGAGTCAAGTTTAGAAAGATTAAGTTAGTTGTCTGAGCTGCACATAGCTACTGTGGCAGAGCTCATGGAAGTGTCTGGACTTGAGATTTGAGTCCCTTTCTCTATTAACTGTCAGATGCTCTCTCCGGGTAAGTCTCGCCAAGGTCACAGCTGCTGCTCAGAGTCTTTTTTAGTCTTTGTAATCAATGACCCCATAAACTTATTTGATCTATTTCCTAGGGTTGGCTTTTCATTCACCATACTTTCAACAAGGTCAGTTCTAGAGAATTCACACACAAGAAAAAAATTTTCACACCCTTCCTTAAGAACAGTCTTACCTGCACTAAATCCTATTTAATTGCATTGTATTAGAGCAGTTTATCCAGATTGTAACTAATTAAGGAATAAGAGTAATTTGCTAAATCTAGGGATGTAGTGCATTGGTATAATGCTTGCCTAGCATGTAGCAGGCCCTGGATTTAATACCCAACATTGATTTTTTCAAGAATAATTAGTTTTAGTTCAGAAATGGAGACTATGCGGCATGGAGGTGGCTGAATCATCAGTCAGCCATATTTAACTTTTATACTTACTCAACTTCACCTTATGACTTTTGGAAGAAAAGCTTCAGTTCAGGGAGAAAATATCATGTAGACAAGTAAGACCAATTGGCTGGCAAGTGGCTTTTATTGTAGTCAAAATGTTGACTTTGGTTTAAAACAAATGAAGATGCTTTGAATTCTTCTTTTGAAAAGACACTAAACAAAGCAATAGCCATGTTTTGAAATGATTTATTTAAGAGTAAATCCTCAGTGTGGGAGACAGAACACAGACATCTCTTTTTCATTTGTTTGTTTCTCTTCATAACTAATACAAGACAGGAAATCAGTATACTAAAAGTATAAATAAATAAATAAATAAATAAATAAATAAATAAATAAATAAAAGCATTCTTTACAGACATATGACTAATATTTTCCCTTTTATTTCCTATTCTTTTTCATTTATTAAAAAGTTTGTACATGTAAATCAAGCTGAATCTCCATTAGAAGCAAGGCAGAATAGAGGTCACATTCTAGAATGATAGGCTACATTCTAAGAAGCAATGGGTTGGCACACTGGCCTTTGAATCCTGGGGAACTTGCCAAGTTGCTCAGACATCACTAGTCATTAATTTCAAAATGCATCAATGCCCTCCTGATAAAATAAGAATGAGATTCTTCTTGAAAATCACAATACAGATAAATAATTCTGACTGTTCTGGGACTGTATGTTTTGGAAAACAAACATTGGTTAGAGACTGATTTTACAAATTTAAACAAATAACATCATGAAAATTCCTCTTTAGAGAAAAAGGCTTTCCAAGTTAGGAATATATATTATTTATTTTTCTTTGTTTCTTAGAATAATAGTGGTAGTTACTGGAATATCTTCTTCACTATATTTTTCAAAAACAGTAATTATTATCCTTTTCTGAATCACCCATAAATACTGAGACTTGCTCAGGCACTCCAAGTAAGAATGTCTACCATGTCTTATCTGCAGAGATAGTTCAAGGCTATGAGGAAGATAGACAGCACTTTAGATTCTCAATATAGTATTATAAATGTAACTCTATGTATTAAACTTATGATAATGAGTAAGGAAGACACAGAGCTTGGTTTGTTTACCCATATTATGAAGCAACAGTGTGAGCATCAATATTACATTGTTACCTAATATGGGAAGATGTTTTTCACATAAAACCTAGTAAGTAAAGATGTATAAAATTGGCTAAAGCATTATGTGTTATAAGTTTTAGGTAAGGAGTATCTAGAAACTTTCCAACTCATAAATGTGCAATCTCCAGACTCTGTTATGTGGAATATGGTCATGCCTTGATTTGTTAACAGCATTATTTTTAAGCACAGATTTTCATACTCAAAAGAGCTTAATGAGATCCTATAGAAAGTTTTAGAATACAGATTTGCATAATAAAGACATTAAGAAATTAATCCAAGAATCCAGCAAACTTATTTTGTTTTAGGATTTATTCCCATAAAATATTTACTAAGTCCTTCCAGACTGTAATTTGGAAGGTGAGAGCATGAAATTTTAGAAAGTTAAAAAGGACTTTGAAATGATCTAATTAAAATGCTTTGTGGGTTTATCTTACAAATGATATTAGGGTTCATAAATGATGAAATTGTTCAATATCACATCATTAACTGACAGCAGACTCAAGGTCATGACAGAATGACATGTTGTACATTGTGTACCAACAGCAGACATAGAGAAATCCCTTGGTTCACCATGGATATCACAAGGGTTTTGTATGACAGCAGTCCATAACTTTTTCTTTCCAGTTGATTCCAATCATCCTCATTTTCCTATCCTCAATGTCGATGTGGAGAGTTAATAACATGACCATGTTGAATTAGAAAGTAGCAAATTCTAGCTAGCAGTCCATCTAACTAGATTCAACACATATCAGATTCCCTGGGCAAGTGTTTATTAAGTTCCTCACATAAAGTAACACAATAAGAGTTGCAAAACTCTGGATGCCCTAATCCTTAAGGAGGGAAACAGACTGTAATGTTAAGGAGATTTGAGTAGCAATAGGAGCTCATTAGTGATCTGTGGCAAGCCTATGAGACATATATATGGGCAGCATGTACTACAGTACCAGATTGGATGCCCAAAGCAAAATACACGAAACACCACATGGTTTGGGCTCATTGACCTTGCTTAAAGTAACATCATATTTGGTCTTATTTTTTTCCTACACTTTATAGTTTATGTTTCATTTTCTCTAATAATTGTTAACAACCCTGAGGTCCCATCTTACATTCACCAGAACAGCTAAGATAAAAAACTCAAGAGACAACACATGCTGGCGAGGATGTGGACCAAGAAGACTCCTTCATTACTGGTGGGAAAGCAAACTTGTACAACCACATTGAAAATAAATTTGGCAGTTTCTCTGAAAATTTGGAATACTTCTACCTCAAGACCTAGCTATCCCAAAACTAGGCACATACCCAAAAGATTCTACCATCCCACAATATTTAAAAACCTAAAATTATAAACTTTTCTATTTATACCTTCATAGAATGAAGTCTATGGCATGCTTGCTCATCTAAATAATACAGACTTCAAGATCTTTGTTGAAATTATAGATGAATAGAGAGTGGGACTGAAAGCTTAATATTCAAGTCAGCCATGGCAACAAAATAAGATATCAGTTTAGATTATTTTTTGAGTACTAGGAATATAGTACAATGGTTGGCCAAAGTTAAGATAAATCAGTGTACAATACACTTGGTATGATTCCCTAACCACACCCACAATCACTTCCATCTTCTCCCCCACAGAGAAAGAGAGAGGAGACAGAGAGAGAATTTCATAGAGCAAAAGCAAAAGGGCAATTACACAAAATTTAAACCAAATTATGAAAAAAGAGATGAATTTAATGCAATGTAATCACTGTCTCTTTAAAATACACATATACAGCAGAAGACTGCCGGATCTGTGTTCACTCAGCGATGATGCACCTAACCCTCAAGAGACTGGAGGCCCAGGGAGTTTAGAGATCAGATGGAGAAGGTGGTGGTGTATGGGGACAGTCTAGCATAGACAGGATTGGGTTGGACATATGGGATGTGGAACCATCGGAGGTGTATAGGGGGGAATAAAATCTGCAGTGTAAATAAATAAATAGATAATAGTAAAAGGAAAAAATATAATATGATTCATGGACTATTGATATACTCTCATTAAGTAATTCATTGTTTGGACTGACAATTAAATCCTTTCTTGAGTAAATGCCTCACTGTTAACCAAATGATTTGTTTTATAAGAACTTCTACATCTTTTTGTTTAATGTAAGTTTACATGATCTGATCTTGTCAAGCCTCATTCAACCTCCAGCTTCTCCCAAATACATTCTATCATATCCTTTACTAAACCTTCTATTCTCTTCTCAAAGGCAATTGGCTCAAGATTGAATCAAAGTAATGCAGTCCTTAAGTGCATGAGGATAGAACCATCCACTAAATCATGGTTATTTCAATAGAGACTATTTCCTTGGAGAAAAATGAGCCTCCCTTTTACAGCAGCCATCAACTGCCAAGCTTCTGAACAATTGGTTGATCTTCCTGAGTCCTCTCTCATATTTGCTGGGATTTTGGCTGGCTTAATCTTGTGGAGGTCATATACAGGCAATCATAGCCACTGTAAGTTCACAAATTCAGTGGCACTGATGTGTTCACAAAACAGTGTGTGTGTGTGTTTGTGTGTGTGTGTGTGTGTTTGTATGTGTGTGTGTCCCACAGGACATGTGTAGAGATAAAATAATTAACTTGTCAGGGTTGATTATTTCATCTTACCATTTTTGTTCTGTGTATTCAAATCTCATTGCCAGGCTTGGGTGGCAAGTGTCTTTACCTGCTGATCAATCTAAATCTAAATCACAAGTAAGTTACTAATCATAAAACATCTTTAGATATTATTTCCACACTGTTAGGTAATATTTATATTCTTTTACATATTTATATATACTTCACTCCCTGATACTATGCTCAACAAGTCCAAACTATTTTGTTTGTTTCATTATAAGATGTTATCCTGTGAAACTAAAAATTGGGCAAATACTTGATTGAATATTTTCTTTTAATATCACTGTGTCTCATATTAAAGAAATATCTTGACTGATGGCTAGTTCACTGAAAGACTACACAGCCCTTTCAAACTTGCAATATTTTCCAAAACGGCATCATCATTTCTCATTCACCACACCTTTGTGCTGTATTTTAAAAATTTCAAGATATCTAATATACACATGGCTTGTACCACTCAATCACATCTATTTTAAATAGTCAAAAGTGCTTCATTGGAGCCTAAAAACATTATATCTAACACACCTAAGGTGATTACAAATTGCCAAGCTAATACGGTTTCAAGAGGTGTCCTTATGAGATAAGTTTAATTAAGCAAGGTGTTCTATTAATCATTTCTAATTACTCATGCAAAACACAGACACTCTGCCCTGTGGTTTAATAGCCTGATTTGATCCCAAATGCAGCTGATGTCTGAGGCCCAGTGGGCATGGGAGTGAGAATGTCTTTACTGATCTTGTTACTCTATAAAGATACTCTAATTATTAGAAAACCATAACTGTGAAGCATAACAGTGCACACTCGCATATGGTTACTTGTTTCCATTCTGTCCAGAGTCCTGACCAGAGTCTTGTCATTTTATCTTCCTAGAAACATTTTTTTAAATTTATTCTAAATTCAATGCTGATGAAAAGATGGTACCCTGTGTTGTACACTGTTAGTATAAGTAAACAGGCATATAAAAGAATAGTGAATGTGTTCAATATGGGTCCATATTCCTTACCTATGGTAGTGATTCATATGTTAAGTATGAAGATAATGAAGGCCATTCCTGATCCATAAATGCTCCAAATTTTAATAAAAGGCAATAATGGTGAACACATTATATTTACACATCCTGAAAAATATTTCTAGTTTAGAATGCAAAAATATTTTTTGAAAGAGATGAGTACTCAAAGAAGTGATACCATAAAAGAAGACATTCTGTAAATACATGGACTCAAAGATTATCTGGCAATATTCCAAACAGGTTTTATTCCCTTAATACAGAATTTCATGCAATTTTTCCTGTTACACTGTAAATTGTAAATTTCCTTTTTGTAATCTTTCTAGGTAGAAATACTGAAACTTCAAATATAGAGATATCTTAGTATATTAAAAAAATACTAGTATTTGGCTTACACACACACACACACACACACACACACACACACACACACCTTCTTCAATACACAAAGCAGACCAAGGCAAAGCTGTGGGCCTAGACACACTCTCTACCTCCTTTTCACTTATATACCTTCTCGTCCCATAATGTTCTATTGTTAAATCTGTCTTGGTGTCCCCTTGGATATTCCTACAATCAAAATCTGCTGTCTCAAATGTCTTGCTAAATCAATTTTTACTGGGGTGTAAAGGACAAATAAAGTTGAATTTGCATTTGAATAGAGATCACTGCATTACACTAAGTGAATCAGGCTTTGACCTGAAATTTTAAGCATCAGCAAACAGATGACAGAACAGCTAGTCCAAAGGACCCGAGTCCTCCTCCTAGTATCCACAAAATCATTTGAAATGTAGAAACAGTGATCACGGGAGTGATCATGGGTCTTTGTTTATTGCCTTGCTTGTTCTTTGACTATTTATGTTTATTGTCTTCCTTGTTCCTTGACGATTTGCAGCTATTGTATTGCTAGTTCCTCAACCTAGAACTGACCTTAATACTTGCTAGTAATTTAAATGGTATGAAAGAAAAACAACAACAAAAAACCAAGGTCTCAAACAAAATAGAATATTTTTAGTATTCATGAACAGAAGTTACCTGTTCTTAGAGACAAAAAGCAAGCAAATCAGAATAAACATCAAAACCTACTATCGAAACCAGAATAGTTTACAATATTTTAAAATATACTGTTATTATTTTATAGGTAAGTGTCCTTAAAAAAAAATGCTTTGTTTTGATTTAAAAAAAAAAGAAAAGAAAAGTGTATTCACTCATTTGAGTACCTGCAATAGGTCTGTCCTCTATGGATAGACTACATCTAAGTAAGTTTATAGTCATGTACCATTTTATCTTGTACCCTTGGAAATTTGGTTTCATTTGCCAGTCTTGGCTACTATCTGAAGGTATCAAGAAAGGGAATGGAAACACAATCTACATTGTCTTTTTAGTTACAAAAATGTATGATTGATTTAATTCACGCGCATTACATATACATGATTAATGTCCTTGATATGTTTGATAAATTAAATAAGTACTAACAAGGCTAACTAAATTTTTGTGTTTTATCATATCTGGTTTGAAGCCCCTAATCTGGTCCTTCCAACAGATTAAACTATAGAATTAGATGGAGAAGTTAGAATGTAATTTCTCATTTGAGGGATCCCTAGCAGGGATTAAAAATGTATGCCAATAAATAAATACTTTGAAATTTTGCAATGGATGCTGATATAAAACTACATTCATAGTTCCTGCCTTCCTGGTTTCTCATGCTCTCAAATTTTCCTGATTCATTCAGTTTTACAAGGGTTCTTTTGACAGTTGGAGGAGGAATGAATCAGCTGGAGAGTAGATAAAGGACTTTGCTATGGACATATAGATTTTAGTTCACTTTTGAAAAGCTACACATCTAGCTCCTGGTTGGATTTTGAGGTCTGGCTTCAATGGGGAGTAGTGGTCAAAGAAGAATGGCGAGTCCTTAGAGTTTAAGTGGGAGTTGAAGTTAGGCTGCCTGGCTAGAAAGCACATAGATTAAAGGAAAAGTCAGAGAAGAACCCTAGAAACATACTCTCTTTCAGTTACAAAGTAGAGAGAAGGAGAGAACAGGAGCATGGAATACTAAGCAAGAAAGAGCTCAATGTCCTTGTTTCCTGGAGAAAAAAGAAGAGTTTCATTTCTGAAGAAAATGCAAGTATTGGAGGCTGTTTCTGGTAAGACATGGACTGAGCACTCCAGGGGATTTTTATCATCATATTTTGAAATCTTTGCAAAAGTAGTTTTAGAGGTGTGTTAGAATGAAAGCCAGATGTCAGAAATGAAGGAAAGAAATGGAGGTTATACTGCAGGTTTGAGGTCGGCTGAGCAAAACAGGAAGAATCAGCTTGGTAGCTGAATGATACAGTCTCTATGTATATGTGTAGACTCTGTGTAGCCTGTTTGCAAAAGCCTACTTCAATAGATGGAGGCTGAAAGGCCAACAGCCCGTCTCTCATCCTCCTAAATTCTGCTTCCTTTAATATTGAAAGTGCAGCAGGTAATATCGAGCAATGGCCTGAGGACAGAAACCAAACACATTTGATGAGTGATGTCCAGGCACTGCCAGCAAGCAGAGCTGTCCCAGTTTTCTGCTGAGGTCAGGATATGCGATGTGAATGGACAGCATGAAAAGGGAAGCCATAATTTAAATGATAAGGGGGAGTAGTAACTAAAAGGCCATATGGAAAACAGAAAAGTGGCAGGTCTTTGCTGAAACCTCCCCATAGAGATAGATCATAAAGGAAAGGAATCTCTCTGAGATGAAGCAGAAAGGATAGACACAAAAGAATTAGAACAGGGCATCCAAGAGGAAAAGTGAAGCATTGTTACTTTTCTTATATTGCTGTAACAAAATACCAGGTGAGAGCAACTTAAGAGAGGAAGGGTTTCTTCTGAGGAGACAGAGACCATGGCAGCGAAAACATGGCAATAGTTGGTTCCACGGTGCCAGGGAGTGTATACATGGGACAGTTAGCCTTGTAACATTTTGGTGGTGCAGGGAGCAAATTGTTGACAGGAAGGAGTCCTACATTTTTAAAATCTCAAGCCCACTGGGATGTAAAGTGAGCAAGTAAAAAATAAAATAAAATTTAAAAAACAAAACAAAGCAAACAACTAAAACAAGCAAGAAAGCAAGCAAGCAAACAAACAAACAACCCCCCCCAAAGAAACCCCAAAAAACAAGAAGCTCAGTCTCTGTCTTAGTGGCCTAAATATTCTAACAAGCTTCAACCTACCTCCTTAAAGTTTGATTTTCGATGAGATGGTAACTGCCAACCAGAGAGATTCATCCAGGGGAATAAAAGTCAGTGGCTGATTGTCCATGAATTACAGAACAGTGAGGGATGGATTGGTGTGTGACAAGATCTCTGAAACACTAGACACTCACTGTGTATTTTTCAGAGATTACGAGGTGAATGAGGAAAAGATCATAGTTCAAGGGTAACTGAGTCAAAATCATCTTTGCTGTTATTTTGAGTTGTTTGTGGGTAGATCCTTTGTTTACAGAGGGAAGAGAGTTTCTTTTTTTGGAAGATAAAGTAACTGAAGAAGCAAAATGGCTTCTCCTCTGTATTATAGAAAGTGAGTCTGAGGGGGACCAAGGTAGCGCTAGATACAAAAGAAGCCACCCAATGGAGAGAATTGGGGTAAAGTTCAGTGGAGAATGAAGAGAAGGGACAGTTGCTCTTTTGAGACAGAACCTGAAAGAAGAGAGATTTGGTGAGGCTCTTGGCTGTTTCCAAGCTGTGAAGAGGTTATAGCTCCACAGACATGTTGGGAAACAGAGATGTGGGGAAGATCTTTCATTACTTGTTACTCTGTTTTCTTCTCAGCCCATCTGATATCATAAAATGTGCTGGGCATGTTGTTTTGCTTGCTTGTTTGTTTGTTTGTTGAAGATTTTGCCAAGTTTGGAAGTTTCTTGCTGATCTTCTTACTCCGTGAAGGAGAAAGTTATAGAGCATGCATGCACAGGCTCCTTCTGCTATGGTCCTCCAGATAGTCTTCTTTGTCTGCAGAGATAACAGCACAGTGACTCATTAGACATGAGTCTTGGAGCCCCTGAAACAGGCTTGGTAGAGATTGAGCTATCTGGGAGTATATTTTGACAATTTAATACAAAATCTTTCATAGGATAGCTCAAAAATCTTTATATTGATTATGTATGGGAGTGATAATAGTTTTGGATGTATTTGCTTAAGTAAGATCAAGCAATTTTATCTGTTTGTTTTCATGCTTTGAAACATGACTACTAGAACATCTTGAGTTATTTAAGATCCCCCATTATATTTATATTGGACAGTGCTGTGATGGCTCCAAGATGGTGCATAATTCCCTTTTGGCTAGCTAAAATACATTCATTAAATGCCTCCACAAATTAATTTTGAAGACCAAGTGTGGAATATATATATATATATATATGTATATATATATATATATACATATATATATATATATGTGTGTGTGTGTGTGTGTGTGTGTGTATCTATATATGAACAATATGTAAGAGTTGGTTCTCTCCTTATACTGTTAGATCACAGAAATGGAATTCAGATTATTAGCATTGACAGCAAGTGTCTGCAGTGCCATAATGCTAGCCCACAAAGAATTGCTTTAAGAGTAATAAGGTTTTAACATTTTCATCAGATAACACCAAAGTGACATTTGAACACTGAGAAGAAATTAGGCTTTGGAAATCCCTAAGCAAAGTGCTCATTGATAATATCAGTGACCATTTAGTGAGGGTATGCTATAGGCTGACTATGCTAGACCTATTCAAAAGCAAAACAATCAAACCCAAATTCAGAGTCATTTTCAATCTGAGTTTCTTCACCTTCTCTGAAGCCCAATAATAGTCAACCTTTTACCAGATGCCTCAGTTGCTACTAATTACTTTTGTGGTGCTTTAAAAAACATAGAGCATGTTAGACTTGGCCACATATTTTTAAGGCTCAAAACATCCCAGCTGGCCTTTGAGACAAACTTTCTGAGATGTATTGTTAAGGTCACATGATTAATAAGCTCTCAGAGTTTGACTCCCATCCATCACCCTCCCTCTTCCTACAATGCTATATCAGGTCAATATTTTTTCCTTCACATAATTGCTTTGTGAGCTAAATGACCTTGAGAGATGTAGCTCTCAAATTGAATCTTACTTCTCCCTTCTTTTCTCTATGTGTTAAACCTTGCTTGTTCTCTCTTTCTCACTCCCACCCTCCATCCTTCTTTCCCTCTCATCTCTACCTCTATATCCCCCTCATCTCCTTTTCTGTAGTCTGCTTTTGTATAAAAGTTAATACTACAATCCACTCTTGCTTGTTTCTGCCACTCAAGTTCATCTTCCTCAGCTGTTTCTATTTCTTCCTATTTTGCTCAGTGCTTCCATTTTTCTCTAATGGACGAATATTATGACCTCCTATTTGACCCCAAGTCTCTCCAGGTTTCTCAGAAATGAAAGCATAGCATATCTGAGAGGCAAACATGGTATTTCTTCTAAATATTTTTAAGCAAATCAAATATACATCGGAGCAAGAGAGAAATGTGAAGTAAACAAAAGACTCAGCAAACATTTTCTTTTTTTTTCATAGTTAATCTGAATTATTTAGAATGGCTTCCAGAATAAGTATACACACACACACACACACACACACACACACACACACACACACACATATATATATGATACTGCAGCCTGTTGAGACTAGCACATTTTCTATATCATGGCATTTTGCAATATTTAGTTGAATGTCTTCATAGATAATGCTTTTATTACTTCCCTCTTTTATTTAGGAAGCAGGGAAAATATTAAAAATATATATTCATTGTTAGATTTGTGTCACACTCCAGACATACCTCACAATTTGAATGGAATTGTGTCATTGCATATTATAAAACCAATCACTTTCTAAACCACCTTCATTTCGAGCTTACAGTTGCCTGAATTCACTTGCTTAGTGGTGTTTTATCTCTTTAAAAGCAACAGTTCCATGGGTTTGTACACAAAGAATTGAGAGTTTTGTAAATACCTTTACACACACACACACACACACACACACACACACACGTATTTTCCAGCCTGTGAGCTGTGAAATATGGGGCTCTCATTAGCTGCATTGAGAGTTCCCTGTTACCACTCCAGCTGTTGACTATTTTGTTCAGAAGCAGGCGCTGGCGGTAAACAGAGAAAAATGCTCATTTAGCTGGAGTTTTCCAGGTGAGACTTTCTTTGAGGTTGATTTGAACATTTGCCTATAATGAGGAAAAGCTATGCATTATTCAAATCAGGAGGAAAAAAATCACTACAAGAATCTCCCCAAATTGTTCTGTGTGTTGTCAAATAAAATAAATACTACTATTTAGAGGAAAATTCCATTACACTAATTAACTTTAAAAAGCCATTAGCTAACACATTTTTATTTTTTAATGATAGATCCTAGGAAATCCCATACCTCTTTGTTTACAGATACATTTGTGTGTGCGCGCGCGCACGCATTGGTAAGTACTTTACTCATGACCAAGCCAAGCTGTCCCTTCCAATTATAGCCATTATATAATCTTGTTTAAAAAATTTCAACTGTATCGTAAATTATCGTAAAAGAGTTGTCTATATTTTGCTGACCTCTTGGGACCTTCTTTTGAATGCTATTATTTTCATGTGAAGTGCTCCATTATAGTTAAGAAAGCTTCATTTCCAAATGCAGCTAACCTGAGCTCAAAGCCCAGATGGGATATATAAGGACTGGGCCACCTTAGCAGGTGGCTTAACCCCTCTTAGCGTGCCATTTGTTAGCCAGGCCCAGAATCCCAGTAAATAAATTGATGGAATTATGTTAATCAATTATGTCATTCATTCATCAGTTTACTAAAAGATGGTACAGCTAAATAAATGTGGGGATGTATGATTAAGAGTTTTTTCTTCCCTTTGTATTTTCTACTTTTCCAGTAGTGAAATAAAGATGATATAAAAATATATTCAGAACTGGCAAAGAGAAGTGGAGATTGTCGGGAAACAAAATGAAATAGTTCAACAGTTGGGGCTGGAAGATGGACTTATTGGTTTCAAGACCGTCCTGCTCTTACAGAGCTTCTAAGCTCTGTTCTCAGCATCCTGGTCAGAGGACTCCCCATTACCTTTTACTCCAGATCTAGAGTATCCTCCAGTGCTTGTGGGCTCAGTGGACACCAGCACACTCATACACATGCCTGTGCACATAAGTATGCACACACGCACATGAGCACACACATATACACACATACATACACACAGATGCACACAGAGAGAGAGAAAGAGAGAGAGAGAGAGAGAGAGAGAGAGAGAGAGAGAGAGAGAGAGAGAGAGATCTTTTCAAAAGACTTTTTAGAATAAAAGGTTGGAAAACATCCTCCTAGAAAGGCTGTTCCAGGCTGCATCTACTATTTAAGGCCTCTACCTCCTCTCACTAACTGAAGCCTCTGGAAAGAAGCTTAGCCATCCGCTGGCACATGTCTAAGTTTTCCCTTGCATAGCCAAGAAGTGCAAGAAGCATGTTGAGAGATTTTCAATTTGATTGTTTCACATGAGGGTACCAGTGTTTTCAGACTGGAAACAGCATGTTACTACACGTTGGCAATAATGCATTAAATACAGATGGGTTTGTGTTTAGCCAAATATGTATCATACAGCCAACAGCTGTTTAGATAGTGCCAACGGTCTGTTTAGTACACAGAGAGTCTGTGAGCTTCTTTTGTGCTCAAGAAAATCAAATGGATCTGTGTAAAATCCCCACTGGGCTGCTCAGTCCACTGCAAACCAGGAAACAGAAACTACCAACATACGGAGAAAGGCTTACAGGTTTTGTTATTTGCAAGAATTATAAATATTAATGCCTAATTTATTCTGACTAGGATTACCATACAACTCTAGGACATTGTTATATTTTCAGCAATAATGAAATTAATGATAATACTCAGTAGACTGCCCTGTGTTCTTTGAAGGCACTTTCAAGCAGAGCCCGAAACACATAGCCTCACTGGGTCCACCTGCCCTAAGGTTCTGAGAGGCTAAGAACATCAAGTGTAGTTCTAAACATCCCTTAGTACTTTACTTCCTATTGAAGGCATTTAAATGTCAAATGAAAAGCCAGGTATAATGTCTGAAAATGAAAACAATAAAGAATCCAGCCATGAAAATTGTGATGGATTGAGCTAAACAGTAACAAACTATAGACCAATAAGACTTAGTGTGATACAATTTTGTTGATGTGAAGGTCTCCTTCTATGACTCACTTTTGTAACTATTGCTTTAGCATTGAAACCAAACAACAGCACAGTTTCTTTCTATATAATGAGCACGTTAGAGATTCTGCCACCAAGAGGTGCCCAGGAAAAAGTAGCACCCGAATGCTGCACTCATTGTTTTTTACTCTAAAGTCATGTGTTTACATTAATAATTATATCGCTTTTGTTGAAGTAGGTAAAGCCAAATATTTTAATCAATCATCAAAAGTGATACATGTAGAATCAATTTAAGGTTGTAAAGAAGAATTGACTTTTATCATCTATGCAGGAGTGATCCATATTTAATGCAACTTCAAATTTTGAGAATGTGGGAAAGAGAACTTTTAAAAATAAAAAAAAATTGACATGCAAAACTGATTACTAATATGAATAATTATTACAAATTAAAAATCAACCATCAATTATTTCTGGCTTAAAGATCTTGCCCTCGTTTTAAAAATCTCTTTAAATTTTTTCTCTCTCCCTGTACTCACATAGAAATACTTTATATTTCCAACTGGGGCTTCCTCTCCCTCCTAAGTCACTTGACTATGTTTTAAAAAAAAAGGAAAAAATAAATACGGACATTGTCATGCATCACTGTCTTACTGGGTTCTTGGAGTCATATTCAAAGAATTGCAGAAGAGCACAGAGATTTCAAAAAGGTCAGGAAACATTATGTATAAATACAGCAAAGGTTCCAACTTGGATGCACTGCATGTGTGTAGCAACCTCCATGCATTAGAGTACACCAGAGACCAAAGTTATTGTCATCTTCCTTGTTTTATGGTGCCTATGAGGAGAAAAATCTGATTGCAAAGAGGTTTAATGTCTTCATAGTAATTGACAG
Organism: Grammomys surdaster; assembly: GCF_004785775.1. Classification (NCBI taxonomy): domain Eukaryota; kingdom Metazoa; phylum Chordata; class Mammalia; order Rodentia; family Muridae; genus Grammomys; species Grammomys surdaster. The sequence goes on along the minus strand of NW_021620725.1, from coordinate 3,586,660 downwards.
GTTCAGTCACGTGAGGTTTTTTCTCTTCACTTTTCCCTTTCCCAGGATTCATCTGGTTTCAGTTGTAACCATATCCAACTATGTATATAGGCAGATGATGGCCATCATATTCTATTCTTTGAAATGGGATGTGCATGCAGCTGGCTGCGGGTAAGGCTCCTGGGTTGCTAGGTTCATTGCAAAAAAGGAGACGTTACATATTCCATGCCAGGGAAGGCTTAAGTTGCTTCAAGTTCTCTTGATGGTTGCTTGTCTCAGTAGTACAATGAAGTCCTTAAAACCTACATACAATACATATACATATACATATATATATATATATATATATATATATATATAATACATATATACACACATGTATACATACATATATATACATATATACAATACATATACAAATAATAGTATATGTATTTTACGGGTTGTATTTAGAATTATGTATGTATATACATATATGCATGTAATAATGGTGAAAACATATATATACATATGTATACATGCATACATATATATGTGTGTGTGTGTGTGTGTGTGTGTGTGTGCATAGGTTATTTTATTTATTTACATTTCAAATGTTATCCTCCTTCCGGGTATCCCCTCGGCAACCCCCCTATTCCATTTCCCCTACCACCTGCTTCTATGAGGATGCTCTCCCACCTCACCTTATAGCTCACATTTATAAGCCACTGATTTCTGTATGTTTCTGGAAACAGCCATTCATGACTGTTTAAATAGAGCCTTCCCAAACCATCATTCCTGAGACTCTTACAAAGTCCATTCTCTTTTATGACTTGTGAGTTTCTTTTGACTGAAAATGCAATGCAGGACTTCAGCCATCATATTCGAATAAAAACGCATAGGAGGTTATATTTTAGTAGCATCATAATAAAACCACCAAAAGAGCACCTTTCTCTTCTTCCCTCCC